>NW_019943156.1:163393-170390 GCF_002910315.2 Salvelinus sp. IW2-2015
AGTGACAGATGTTCAAATTATCTTTGAGGTAATTTTTTTTTAAATGATCTAGAAACTATACAGTAGCACAATCATTTCTGTGTTTTTCCTTTTGAGTAAGGGGATTTATCAAGAGACTCAAAAGGCAATTGCCTCGATTAAGTTTACGCTGGGAGAAAATGGAAGCTGTCAAGTCCAAGACAAATTGCTTCATCTAGTGACTAATGATAGAAGATTGATAATCGAGCCATACATCAGCAGACTTCAATTCATCCGTCAGCTTTGCTCGCATGTTGCATTGGGTCTTTTTATTGATAGAAATAGAATAAAACTGAGTAGGTGTGGATAATATATTTTATACACACCTGCTCAGCTTCACTCAGTTTGATACTATTTCTATCCAATGCCATATGGGGATTGTAGTTCTTTGGGGTTATTTAGTGTGTGATGGCTATTTTAAGGTTCACTCCACTGATTGTAGTTCTATTTAAGCGAGCATAACTCCGGTCTGAATTCCCAGTAACTGAATAACACACATTCCCTTTTTATGCACTTTTCTCTTTACCCTTACTCTGACCTTGAACTTAAGCAATTGAAAACGCATATGCCAACCAGCTATACGTTTGGGGTGGAGATCACAGGAATGGAGGTGTGGCAGAGGTGTTTCTACAGATACACTGTACACTTAATTCCCTCATGATTTCACTACCTTTATATGTGAAGAAACCATGAATAAGATCGAGCGCCTGTCGGTTCCAAGTGGAAAAACATCTACTATTCCCGATATAAATAACATCATTCTCCATGCACTATATAATGTATGAATTGATAAGAGCTAGGTAAATGAGTAATCCGTTTGAAGGGGATTGTAAATACAAATAGCAATTGTTTTAGATGATTTTTCCTTATGATTGCTGGAGACGAATGTGAAATCAGCCATATGGAGGGAAAAATGAAAATCATATCAACATGACATGTATTTTGGCCCCTTTTCCATAGTGAAGTTCCTCAGTGTCCAAATCACGAAGGACTTAAAATGGCCCACTCACACATGCACAGTCGGGAAGAAGGCGCAACCTCTATATCAGGCGGAGTGAAAGGAAGACCCGGACTCCAGCAACCCAATCTATAGACTGTTCTTTCTGCTTCCGCACGGCAAGCGGTACCAGAGCAACAAGTCTGACACCAACAGGCTCCTGAACAACTTCTATCCTCAATCCATAAGACCCCTAAATAGCTAACAGAATTTCTACACAGACTGAGTTTACTCTTGTATTTTATTTTCATCTCTATGCACACTCACAGGAGTCTACACACTCTGACACTCCAACACACACATTTATACTGACTCTACACATGCACACACACTCACATACAATCAGAATTTATGCTGCTGCTACTCTTTTTATCATATATCCTGATGCCTAGTCACCTTACCCCTATACATATCTACCTCCATCACTCCAGTATCCCTGCACATTGTAAATATGGTATTGGTACTGACCTGGTATATAGCTTCTTACTTTCTCTTGTTCTTATTTCTATTGMGTGTGTTTTTGTTCTACCTTGTTATTTGTAGTGCTACATTGATATTGATTACCGCATTGTTGGGTTTGGAGCTTGCGAGAAAGGCATTTCACTGTGACAATTAAAATGTATKATTTTCATCATTTTTGAAGGAACAGAATCAGAACCAGGAACGAAAGAGATCTATACTGTTCCGGAACAGAACCGTTATTTTAAAAAGTATGGGAAACGGTTGTTATTTTACGTTACGGTCATTTTTTMGGGGTCCCACAAAGGAAGCAACAAGGCTCTCACTCTGTTACTCAGAAACGTATTCCAGCGTCTGCCTGCCAGCCTGATTCAGAAATTAGGGAGATATTTTTAATTGGAGAAGAATAGATTTACTTTTTCAATGCTAGTTACGGAGACTATAGGTGTCAAGTCTCACATTAGATTTATTAACTACAAAAAGGTAAGATGTGTGCAGAGCGGCACCAGAATTAAAAACACAAGTTTGTTTGCTAGCTAGCTAGCAAGCTCTGGTCCAACGTTAAGCCAACTGTCTGAAGTTCAAAGACATTCAAAGTTATTCGGTAGAAGCTGCTCATCCGTAGTTATAATTCTCTGGACCTAATTCAGATAATGCATGTCATAACAAGAAAAGAACGATATAAGCCAATACCTTTTMGGGGTTAGAACCAGTTCAGAACTTTACTTTGCAGGACAGAACAGTGGAACAGAACAGAAAAAATAATGTTTCTGTTCAGAACGGAACTGTTGGAAAATCATTTCGGTTCCAACCCTTGGTTTGAACTCCTCTTTCTGGAAGCTGTTTTTCCCACTTATGTAAGCTACATTTACTTAAGACTACAGTACTCAATCATTCACTAGATTTAATGGTAATTACAGATAATGTTTACATTTCCTATTTTATTAATTTCCCACCATTTTGACGGTCAATACAAAAACCCACAGTTCCAGGAAACTCAGAAGCTTCTTTATCCAATAAATGTGTCTTTGGCTGCATCCGGTGGTCGGCTGTGTCATTACACCCCTTTATGTCAGGTCTCTGCCGCGTCTTGTCAAAGGGGTGGTTGGAGGTCCTTAGAAAACCATTTCTACAGATCAACCTGCTCACGACCATAGAGAATGATAGAGGCCTATAGTGGCCAAAAGGCCATTTTAACAGCATGGGCAGCGCCATTGAGGGCTTCCACCATGCCTCTGCCATTTTAAAGTAATCAAAGTAGTCAACTGGGTGGGGATTCCTATAGGTTGTAACCTCAATGGCGCTGCCCATGCTGTCACAGGTGTAATAAAGGCACAGATATAAAGATGAGTCCTCTATCTCTATGTTTCATGACAGCCATGGCTTGGACTCTCCAGATTCCTCTCGATCAGGCAGATTTAAATAAAGAACTTTCATAGCTGTACGATGAATGCGACCCTTAAGCCTAAAATAAGTAAATAAGACATTTTGTGTGGATGTCAAACTTTGTTTTACATAGGAGGCAAACACATGGCATACACTTATAACAAAAATATTTGGGGCATATGTTCCTGTAACTATATATGAACATGTTATAAAGTATGAAAAGGCTTATTCATTCACGTCATTCATTCACTATGATATAATCATATTTTGATGGTTTATTATACTTTTATGTATTAGATCATATGTACTAGATCAAGACGTACGTGTAAATAATTCCTGGTGAAAGCCAAAGGCCATAACTTTCTAGGGTTTGTGAATAGACTTTGTGTGAGTGTATTGTACAAACAGGAGGACTGATAGCTGTATGTACCGTGACTCAGTAAGGTTTCGTCCCCAAATTGCACCCTGTTCCCTATATAGTGCACTACTTTTGATGGGCTCTGGTCATATAGGAACACAACCTGGGAATGCTATTGCTACAATTACTGTTTTCTCCCGTCGCCTTTTGAGATTCATGAATCAAAAGATAAACCAATCTATTGTAACAGCTTTGTACCGGTCACTCAAACCTTGGGAGAAGGAGTTTAGAGAGAAATAAAGGTTAGTTCTGATTTGGGTTGGAAAGTAGTGTCTGTTCAAGCTGTTGATGTGCCAGCGGTTTTTATTGCTGTCCTAACAATGAATATACAAGTCTGTCATGTTCTTAGGATCCAAAAATGCTACGACAAAGCATACACAGAAAACATTTATTTCACACAAACACTTTCACACACATTACTCAATAATGGGTAGATTAACAAATAAACAATCAATCAATAAAGAGATTAAATCCAATCAATGACTTCCCATTCATCCCCAACCCAGGGAACTTAGCCAATATGGCTGTGTTTAGACAGTCAGACACAATTATGATATTTTTCCCATTAATTGTTATTTTGACCAATCACATCAGATCTTTTCACAGCAGAGCTTTTTCAGAGCTGATCTGATTGGCCAAAAGACCAATTAGTGAAAAGAATATCAGAATTGGGCTGCCTGTCTAAATGTAGCCTATGATGTGCAATACAGTAGTTTCGCTCATGCTTTATCCCTCAAAACGCCATGGCAGTTCATTAGAGCAAATCAGCAGCAGGTGTTGCGGTCACATGGTATAATAATCAGCCAATAGGGGGTGGATACTAACCTAATACCATGGGCCTGTTCTAATACTTTTAACATGTATCCTTCCTTCCTTCCATTCTTTCTTTCTTTGTCTGTCTTTCTATCGTCCTTCCTTTCTTCCTTAAAGAAATCACAGATTTTGGCCAGGTCTCTCTTGTAAAATAGATTTTTAATCTCAATGAGACTGACCTGGTAAAATATAGGATCAATAAAAAATCTGATATATTGGACAGGTATACTAAACTCGTGGCATTACATGCCTTTCTGTCACATCAGACATYAACTCAGCAAAAAAAGAAACGTCCCTTTTTCAGGACCCTGTCTTTCAAAAAATCCAAATGACTTCACATATCTTCATTGTAAAGGCTTTAAACACTGTTTCCCATGCTTGTTCAATGAACCATAAACAATTAATGAACATGCACCTGTGGAACGGTCGTTAAGACACTAACAGCTTACAGATGGAAGGCAATTAAGGTCACAGTGGGTATGGGAAGACTTAGAGACACTAAAGAGGCCTTTCTACTGACTCTGAAACCACCACATAAGAAAGATGCCCAGGGTCCCTGCTCATCTGTGTGAATGTGCCTTAGGCATGCTGCAAGGAGGAATGATGACTGCAGATACTGTGTGGCCAGGGCAATAAATTGCAATGTACGTACTGTGAGACGCCTAAGACAGTGGCTACAGGGAGACAGGACGGTCAGCTGATCATCCTCGCAGTGACAGCACATGTAACAACACCTGCACAGGATCGGTACATCCAAACATCACACCTGCGGGACAGGTACAGGATGGCAACAACAACTGCCCGAGTTACACCAGAATGCACAATCCCTCCATCAGTGCTCAGACTGTCGCAATAGGCTGAGAGAGGCTGGACTGAGGGCTTTTAGGCCTGTTGTAAGGCAGGTCCTCACCAGCCATCACCGGCAACAACGAATCGCTCTGATAGGGTCGCTAAAGCTTAAGAATGCAAGCGCCTATGCACAAAGCCACGTGGCTGGACCAGACAGGACTGGCAAAAGGTATGCTCACTGAGAGTCGGCGTCTTGTCTACAGGGATGATGGTCGGATTCGCGTTACGTCAAAGGAATGAGTGTTACATATCGAGGCCTGTACTCTGGAGCGGGATCGATTTGGAGGTGGAGGGTCCGTCATGGTCTGGGGCGTATGTCACAGCATCATCGGACTGAGCATGTTGTCATTGCAGGCAATCTCAACGCTGTGCGTTACAGGGAAGACATCCTCTCTCCCTCATGTGGTACCCTTCCTGCAGGTTCATCCTGACATGACCCTCCAGGAATGACAATGCCACCAGCCATACTGCTCGTTCTGTGCGTGATTTCCTGCAAGACAGGAATGTCAGTGTTCAGCCATGGCCAGCGAAGAGCCGGATTCATATCCCATTGAGCACGTCTGGGACCTGTTAGATCAAGGGGGGGGGGGGGGGGGGCTAGGGCCATCCCCCCAGAAATGTTTGGGAACTTGCAGGTGCCTTGGTGGAAGAGTGGGGTTAACATCTCACAGCAAGAACTGGCAAATCTGGTGCAGTCCATGAGGAGGAGATGCACTTGCAGTACTTAATGCAGCTGGTGGCACACATGATATAGACTGTTACTTTTTGATTTTGACCCCCCTTTGTTCAGGACACATTTATTACATTTCTGTTAGTCACATGTCTGTGGAACTTGTTCAGTTAATGTTCAGTTGTTGAATCTTGTTATGTTCATACAATTATTACACATGTTAAGTTTGCTGAAAATAAACGCAGTTGACAGTGAGAGGACATTTCTTTTTTTGCTGAGTTCATATAACCACAAACTATTCTGGACATCGACGCCAATTCATTGTTGCTCTCTAATCAGGGAGTGATTTAGACCTGGAACACCAGGTGGGGGTGCCAATTCCATTATCAGGTAYAACAGAAAACCAGCAGGCTCCGGACCTCGTGGGGTAAGAGTTGAGTACCCCTGCTATATAACATTGAGACCTACAAACCAGGAAACATGTTCACTACAGATCAAAACATTTTCAGGATACTGTTTTTCCCACTGGTACTGGTAATATAAACAGRAGTCCCCAAATAACAAGGGTAATGTCAGTTTCATATGGATAACAATACAAGTATGAGATGTGGAACTGCTCCCATCAAAACATCAATTCAGTTTGCCGATAACGCAAAGTAATTTCCTCTCTCGCCAGTTGTATGCTGCTTTTGTGTCATCCAGAATCAATTTGAGGTAGTTGGAGTTGAATACATGGCATTTGTAGGCCAGCCTTTTGGGCCAGACAGCTCCCCTCAGGCACTTGCCTGGAGGTCTAGCCATATAAGAAAAATCACATTAGTACGCAAACACAGCCYAACTCTGGACAGATCGACTGAAGAGTTATGCTTCATCTCTGCACTTCACTCACCTTATCTCAGCCTCAAAAGATGATGTATGATTGAATCCCTGTGGTATGATATCAACTAAAGCAATCCAGTCACTACTACTGGACTCTCTGCAGTGAGCCTCTCTGAATCCTAAGTGCCACAAATAGGATTCTCTCCAACCCGTATTCATCAGTAATTGGAAAAAAGTTAACTTGCGGGAATATGCCATCCACACAAGGATAGCCACACTGAGACACACAGTGGGCAGAATCATGGATGAAGAGTCAAAGTCAAACAGGTCGAACAAAAACAATTCCCAGAGCTATAAGGTGTCGTGGGGGCTGGGCATTCTTTGAAATGAGCTCATTTATTGCAGTCATCTATCAGCATCTAGGTTGGAATTGTTGTTTAAGGTTTTGGATGTGTGTGTGTGTTGTTGTGTGGTGTGGTTTGTGTGGTGTGTGTGTGTGTGGTGATGTGTGTGTGTGTGTGTGTGTGTGTGTGTGTGTTACAACAGGAAAAGTAAGGGATGAAACACC
>NW_019943157.1:0-5467 GCF_002910315.2 Salvelinus sp. IW2-2015
GTGTTTATGTGTTTCTGTGTGTCCAAATTTAAGTGTGAGCTATTTTTAGCCCACCATCGTTATCGTTGTCTTCAAGTGTCCCACTCCGTTTAATATGATATTGAGCCTGTACAGTTCCGTTAATATGGTAATGAGCATGTACAGTCCCTTTAATAAGGCAATGCACCTGCACAGTCCCTTTAATAGGGTAATGTCCCTGTGCAGTCCCTTTAATATGGTAATTAGCCTSTGCAGTCCCTTTAATAGGGTAATGTCCCTGTGCAGTCCCTTTAATATGGTAATTAGCCTGTGCAGTCCCTTTAATAGGGTAATGTCCCTGTGCAGTACCTTTAATCTGGTAATAGTCCAGTGCTTTGTGTTTGACTTTCTGTGCCTCTCGTACCCAACGGCTCTCTAAATACACTTAACCCCGATAGAACAACAGGCAGGCTTCACCTAAATGTTTACTGCACTGACTTCAACTGTGTTTAGGTTAGAGTTCAGATGAAGGGATCATAAGGATGCATGTTGGTGTCTTATTGTTTATCTTCTTAAGGATTGGACCRTTTTTTTTGTTCTTCAATTTTCACCTGAAATGACATACCCAAATCTTACTCCCTGTAGCTCAGGAACCTGAAGCAAGGATATGCATTTTCTTGAAAGGAAAGGCGTTGAGGTTTGTGGAAATGTGAAATGAATGTAGGAGAATATAATACATTAGATCTGTCAAAATATAATACAAAGAAAAAAAACATGATTTAAAAAAAAACATTTTTTTTGTACCATCATCTTTGAAATGCAATAGAAAGGCCATAATGTATTATTCCAGCCCAGGCGCAATGTGGATCCTTTCACTGTTATAGCTACTGTAAATTGGACAGTGCAGTTTCTGCACATATCAGATATGTCAATGTCCTGGGAATTTTTTGTTTGTTACTTACTAATGCTAATCACATTAGCCTATGTTAGCTCAACCATCCCGCATAGAGGATATCATTCAGAGATGCTCTGATAGAAATCATACCGGAAAATACAGCGATTTTACAAAACAGTATGAGTTCATGTAGAATTATTTTAGAAAGCATGTTTATGACGATAATGTAGATATGACTACACACACACACACACACACACACACACACACACATGCACACACACAATCAACACACAAGCACACCAACAACACACACACAGTACACACACACACCACACCCACATATCACTTGCCAGTGACACACACACACGAAAGTATCTTTAGCGCACTGCACAACACACACAACTCATTAATCTGTTCCAGTTGAGTTTCCAAGCATGATGCCCCAATATCATTCTTTTATTTAATTCATGAATTAAATCAGGGAAACAATCCAACAGCCGTCTCTCTCAGCAGCAGTATGTAGGCCAAAGCCATGGCTGTTTATTTGACAATAGAACCCAAGAGGAGCAAGCACAGAGAGGCTTTGATTTCAGTATCCCCCTTTTTGCCCTGGGTGACCAGAGCTATCTCTGTCCTCATGGTAACCCTCTCTCCATCTCTTCTCGTCTTTATCCTCTCCCCTGCTCTCTCTCTCTCTCGTCTTCTCGCTCGTCTCCTTCTCATTATGCCTCTCTCTCTCTCTCTTTTCACCTCTCTCTCTCTCTCTCTTTCTCTCCCTCTCTCTCTCCTCCTGGGTTGTGTTTACTCACAGCAAAATGTGGGTTCCTCAAGAGTTATTGTGGAAGGGTGATGATTCTATGTGGAACCATACTGACCCAAAGAACCATTTGAGCCTTTCAATTCCGGTTGATCTAATGTGTTGTGTTACTCTATTACATCTTATATACGACTATGACCAGTGATGGTGTCTTGTGAAAGACTCGTGTACAGTATGGCCAATTGAGAACGGTAGTAGTTCTCAATTCTCTCCTCAGGGACCCCCAGCTGTTCCAGAGCTAGCAGACCTGATTCAACGTGTCAATAAACACAATACTAAACCTATGGAATGTAACAATATAATATGGCTATTAAACCAGAATAAAAATCCTTGTATGGTTCTACAAACAACCATTGCGATTGAGATAGGTTCTTACCATTCTCCATAAAGAACCATAAAAAGGGGTTCTATACAGCACCAATAAGGGTTGTAACCATAGCATAACCCTTTTATGGTGCAATATAGAACCTTTTGTTAATTGTTTTTTATTGAACCTCAGGAAATGGTTCTTTATAGAACCTTAGGAAATGGTTATTTATAGAACCTTAGGAAAGGGTTCTCTATAGAACCTTAGGAAGGGGTTCTTTATAGAACCTTAGGAAAGGGTTCTTTATAGAACCTTAGGAAAGGGTTCTTTATAGAAACTTAGGAAAGGGTTCTGTATAGCACCTTAGGAAAGGGTTCTATATAGAACCTTAGGAAAGGGCTCTTTATAGAACCTTAGGACATGGTTCTTTATAGCTTTATAGCTCGTTATTTTAAAGCAACTTAGGAAAGGGTTCTTTATAGGACCTTATATGTGTGTGTAACCTTTATTTTACTAGGCAAGTCAGTTAAGAACAATTTCTTATTTAAAATGACGGCCTACCCCAGCCAAACCTGGGTCAATTGTACGCCGCCCTGTGGGACTCCCAATCACGGCATGATGTAATACAGCCTGGATTCAAACCAGGGACTGTGATGATTCCTCTTGCACTGAGTTGCAGTGCCTTAGACTGCTGTGCCACTCTGGAGCAAATTGCCACAAGCCCCAGGCCTCAGGCCTCACCTCCTCTCCTCTTTTCTCCTCCTTTCCTCTCCTCTCCTCTCCACTACCGTTCCCATCTCCACTCTTCAGAGGGAAGGGAGAGAGGAGCGGAGAAAGAGAGAAGTGGTTGCAGGCTGCCAGGATGAAGGGATGGATGAGAAGAAGAATGAAAGTAGGGAGGGAGGGAGGGATGTAAAAGAGACTAAGAGTGAGATTTAGAGGTGCCTCCAGGCTTTTTATAGTGTCATGGAGCCAGGGATGGGACAGCATACAACCTGCTGGGTTTACTGAGGACAACTCTATGTGTGTGTCTGTTTACAGCCTACAGTGTTTCGTCTATGGTTGTATACTACAGTTGAAGTAGGAAGTTTACATATACTTGGAGTCATTAAAACTCATTATTCAACCACTCCACAATTTATTTTTGTTAACAAACAATCGTTTTGGCAAGTCGGTTTGGACATCTACTTTGTGTTTGCATCTACAAGTCATTATCCCAGCTATTGTTTACAAACAGATTATGTCACTTATAATTCACTGTTTCACAATTCCAGTCGGTCAGAAGTTTACATACACTAAGTTGACTGTGCCTTTAAACAGCTTGGACAATTCCAGAAAATAATGGCATGGCTTTAGAAGCTTCTGATAGGCTAATTGACATCATTTGAGTCAATTGGAGGTGTACCTGTGGATGTATTTCAACACAACATTGATGCTGCCCAACCCACCCGTCGCTCACCGTTGGAAAACGTGCTCTCTGACTCAGTTTACACCCCAGAGACTCTCGTCCATTTAATATTTCTGGGGATTATAGCAGCACGACATTGTGGTCTCGAACCCCAACAGTCAATCATCTCAACCCACCATACAATTATTTGTTGTGGGAATAGCGTTGTGGCAACGCGCCCTTCGCCAATTTTTTTTTTTTTTTATTTTCTTATTGTCATGGACCCAACAAGTTTTAACACAATCTTAAAAAGCACACTCCGACCTCACATACTAATTGCACGATGTATGTAAACTCTTAACCGCCACTGGGTAATCCGTGATATGAAGAAATAAAAGCTGAAATAAATAAGTGTCTTCGTTCTAATATTATATCGACATTTCACATTCTTAAAATAAAGCCTGGTGATTCAACTGTACCTCAAGAACAGTGATCTTTTACAAAGGATAAATGTAGAGAATTGTGAAAAACTGCAGTTTAAATGTATTTGGCTAGGTGTCATGTAAACTTTCCGACTTCAGCTGTATATAAATGATTTTTGCTTCAGAGGACCTTAACATTTTGGTCGATGAATGTTTCTGTGCATTTTCTTTGCTGTTCAGGGCCCTTGAACAAGTTGGAATTAGCATGTTACACAAATAATAACAGTGGCAGAGAGCTGTGTCTTTGTCAGATCATTACATACAAGCAGGCAAACATGTGAGCTTAGCAAAGATAGACTCAGCCTCTATTTACAAAAAACACAAAAAAATATAATGAACCATATCATGTAAGCCCAAAGTCCGATTTTTGTGTCGTTTGCCATCCTTTTCCGTTTCTGGCAAGGCTCATTATTTCATGGTTCCTTTTTGTATTCTGGCCGACATGGCTGGGAGCCATTTGCCTGTTGTACCAGTATGACTGGATTTATCACTGCGAGAGGTGGAGATCTTGTACCTGTACTGTACTACACACTAGGCTTGTAACATACCAACATTTTACAGACGATATGAATAGACAGGCGGTGATAACAAAATCAGTGGCCTCATCGCTTGTGTTCGCCCCCGTCCCCCGGACGCTTGTTCACGTTTCTAAATGTTGCATCAAAAGATCCGCTCAACTGGACAGTTCATCATATTTCATACTCAATACCAACTTGAATTTTAACGCACACTTGATAGAACACTGATGAGACGGCTGATTGCTCAATATTTGCAAAGGCTGCTTGCTGTGATTTGGCTGCGGAGGAAGGGAAAATAGAAAGGAATAGAAGTACAGTCATGTGAGGCTGCTGAAGGGTTTCGAGACGCTATCATTATATAATGGCTCTGGAAACAGGCACCAATCGGCAGTTAATCGGCATCAAACACTCGTACGCGAATAAATCAGTCCTCTTGTGGTTATAGTATAACTCGAATTCACGCATGCATTTCTGCTCATGTCATTTTCACATCGAGATGTCTCCAGTCCGATACACTCTATATATGAATGTAATTCCTGTGTATCTCCTATCAAACCAATCTTCCATCACCACTATTTCTTATGTATAAGCCAATAGCAACTATAGTCTTTGAGCGTGCCTGAGGTTCCTGAGTCTCGGTCAGTTACAGACCAGTCACTACTCTCTTGTACGTGTCTGGAGATCGAACACACAGTCATTTCTATTTCCCAACAATTTTACAGACACATGCTATGTATATCATCTCCAATAGACAAGTGTCACTGTGACTTCAAACGGGAAGATGCGCTGTCCGTATATTGGCGGCGCCGGTAATGGAGAGTATTTTTAACATACACTAAGTTTGACTGTGCCTCTTAAACAGCTTGGACGAATTCCAGAAACTAATGTCATTGCTAGAAGCTTTCCTTGATAGTCTAATTGACATGCATTTGAGTCAAATTGAGGATGTACCTGTGGATGTATCTCATGGCGTATGTGCAGTTGCAAGCCGTAGTCTGGCTTTTTTAATGGCAGTTTTGGAGCGTGCGCTACTTCCTGTGGCGTGAGGGTACCCTTGAACCCGTTCTGTAGGTTTCATGCTCTACAACATGTTCGCAGAG
>NW_019943157.1:5492-11424 GCF_002910315.2 Salvelinus sp. IW2-2015
GGGGTGCTTTGCTGCAGGAGGGACTGGTGCACTTCACAAAATAGATGGCATCAAGAAGAAGAAAAGTGATGTGGATATATTGAAGCAACATCTCAAAACATCAGTCAGGAAGTTAAAGCTTGGTTGCAAATGGGTCTTCCAAATGAACAATGACACCAAACATACTTCCAAAGTTGTGGCAAAATGGCTTAAGGACAACAAAGTCAAGGTATTGGAGTGGCCATCACAAAGCCCTGACCTCAATCCTCTAGAAAATGTGTGGGCAGAACTAAAAAAGCGTGTGTGAGCAAGGAGGCCTACAAACCTGACTCAGTTACACCAGCTCTGTCATTTTGATTGTGCCAAAATTCACCCAACTTATTGTGGGAAGCTTGTGGAAGGCTTCCCAAATTTTTTGACACAAGTTACACAATTTAAAAGCAATGCTACCTCATACTAATTGAGTGTATGTAAACTTCTTACCCACTGGGAATGTGATGAAAGAAATAAAAGCTGAAATAAATAATTCTCTCTAATATTATTCTGACATTTCACATTCTTAAAATAAAGTGGTGATTCTAACTGACCTAAGACAGTGAATTTTTACAAGGATTAAATGTCAGGAATTGTGAAAAACTGAGTTTAAATGTATTTGGCTAAGGTGTATGTAAACTTCCGACTTCAGCTGTATATAAATMATTTTTGTGAGGACCTTAACATTTTGGATGAATGTTCTGTGCAGTTTCTTTGCTTGTCAGGGCCTTGAACAAAGTTGGAATTAGATGTTACACAATAATAATGGCAGAGAGTGGTCTTTGTCACATTCATACAAGCAGGCAAACATGTGAGCTAGAAGAATAGACTACAGCCTCTATTTAAAAAAACAAAAAACATCATGAATTCATGTAGCCGTCCATTTTTGTGTGTTGCCATCCTTTTCCAGTTTCTGGAAGGCTCATTATTTCATGGTTCCTTTTTGTTCTGGCCGACAGGCTGGGAGCCATTTCCTGTTGTACAGTATGACTGGATTTATTCACTGCAGAGGTGGAGATCTGTACTGTACTGTACTACACACTAGGCTTGTCAACATACCAACATTTTACAGACGATATGATAGAAGGCGTGAACAAAATCAGTGGCCTGGCATCCTGTTCGCCCCGTCCCCCCGGACGCTTGTTCACGTTTTCTAAATGTTCTCCAAAAGCCGCTCACTGGAATTCACACTTCTACTCAATACAACTGAATTTTAACGTCACACTGATAGAACACTGTGTAGACGGCTGATTGCTCATATTTGCAAAGGCCTAGCTGTGATTTGGCTGGAGGAATGGGAAGAAGGAATAGACAGTACATCAGTGCAGGCTGCTGAAGGGAGGACGGCTCATAATAATGGCTGGAACGGCACAAATGGAATGGCATCAAACACCTAGAAACCGTGTATGATACCATTCCACTGATTCTGCTCCAGACATTACCATGAGCCCGTCCTCCCCAATTAAAACTTGTTTTTCAACCACTCCACACATTTCTTGTTAACAAACTATAGTTTTGGCAAGTCGGTTAGGACATCTACTTTGTGCATGACACAAGTCATTTTCCCAACAATTGTTTACAGACACATTATTTCACTTATAATTCACTGTATCACAATTCCAGTGGGTAAGAAGTTTACATACACTAAGTTGACTGTGCCTTTAAACAYCTTGGACAATTCCAGAAACTAATGTCATTGCTTTAGAAGCTTCTGATAGTCTAATTGACATCATTTGAGTCAATTGGAGGTGTACCTGTGGATGTATTTCAAGGCGGTGACCCTTGAACCCGTTCCTGTAGGTTCATGCTCTACAACATTCGCAGAGTACGACCCTGCCTCACACAGGAAGCGGCGCAGGTCCTAATCCAGGCATTGTCATCTCCCGTCTGGATTACTGCAACTCGCTGTTGGCTGGCTCCCTGCCTGTGCCATTAAACCCCTACAACTCATCCAGAACGCCGCAGCCCGTCTGGTGTTCAACCTTCCCAAGTTCTTCACGTCACCTCTCTCCGCTCTCTCCACTGGCTTCCAGTTGAAGCTCGCATCCGCTACAAGACCATGGTGCTTGCCTACGGAGCTGTGAGGGGAACGGAACCTCCGTACCTTCAGGCTCTGATCAGGCCCTACACCCAAACAAGGGCACTGCGTTCATCCACCTCTGGCTGCTCGCCTCCCTACCTCTGAGGAAGTACAGTTCCCGCTCAGCCCAGTCAAAACTGTTCGCTCGCTCTGGCACCCCAATGGTGGAACAAACTCCCTCACCGACGCCAGTCAGCGGAGTCAATCAACCACCTTCCGGAGACACCTGAAACCGACTCTTTAAGGAATACCTAGGATAGGATAAAGTAATCCTTCTTACCCCCCCCCCCCCCCCTTAAAAGAGTTAGATGCACTCATTGTAAAGTCGGTTGTTCAACTGGATATCATAAGGTGAATGCACCAATTTGTAAGTCGCTCTGGATAAGAGCGTCTGCTAAATGACTTAAATGTAAATGCTTACCTTCAAACTCAGTGCCTCTTTGCTTGACATCATGGGAATATCAAAGAAATCAGCCAAGACCTCAGAAGAAAATTGTAGACGTCCACAAGTCTGGTTCGTCCTTGGGAGCAATTTCCAAACGCCTGAAGGTGCCACATTCATCTGTAAAAACAATAGTACGCAAGTATAAACACCATGGGACTACGCAGCCGTCATACCGCTCAGGAGGGAGACGCGTTCTGTCTCCTAGAGATGAACGTACTTTGGTATGAAAAGTGCCAATCAATCCCAGAATAACAGCAATGGATCTTGTGAAGATGCTGGATGAAACAGGTACAAAAGTATCTATATCCACAGTACAACGAGTCCTATATCGAAGTAAAAAGTCACTGCTCCAAAACTGCCATAAAAATGCCAGACTATGCTTTGCAACTTCACATGGGGACAGATATCATACTTTTTGGAGAAATGTCCTCGGGTCTGATAAAACAAAAATAGAATTGTTTGGCTATAATGACCATTGTTACGTTTAGAGGAAAAAGTGGATCGCTTGCAAGCTGAAGAACACCATCCCACCCATGAAGAATGGGGGTGGCAGCATCATGCTGTAGGGGTGCTTTGCTGAAGATGGGACTGGTGCACTTCACAAAATAGATGGCATCATGAGGGAGGAAAATTATGTGGATATATTGAAGCAACATCTCAAGACATCAGTCAGGAAGTTAAAGCTTGCTCGCAAATGGGTCTTCCAAATGGACAATAAGCCCAAGCATACCTCTAACATTGTGACAAAATGGCTCAATGTATTGGAGTGGCCATTACAAAGCCCTGACCTCAATCATATAGAACATTATTGGGCAGAACCTAAAAAGAGTGTGAGAGCAAGGAGGCCTAGAAACCTGACTCAGGTACACCAGCTCTGTCAGGAGGAATGGGCGAAAATTCACCCAACTTATCGTGGGAAGCTTGTGGAAGGCTACCCGAAGCGTTTGACCCAAGTTAAACAATTTAAAGGCAATGCTACCAAATACTAATTGAGTGTATGTAAACTTCTGACCCACTGGGAATGAGATGAAATAAATAAATCTGAAATAAATCATTCTCTACTATTTTTCTGATGTTTCACATTCGTAAAATAATGTGGTGATTCTAACTGACCTAAGACAGGGAATTTTTACTAGGATGAAATATCAGGAATTGTGGAAAACGTTAAATGTTTAAATGCATTTGGCTAAGGTGTATGTAAACTTCCGACTTCAACTGTACATGTGTAACGATCTGCATATCGTGGTGTCAGTCAGGGGACAACACTGCATAATGATCTGTGTCAGTCAGGGGTCAACACTGCATAATGATCTGTGTCAGTCAGGGGACAACACTGCATAATGATCTGTGTGTCATTGTGTCAGTCAGGGGACAACACTGCGTTAAACCTACACTAACATATCTATATGAAACGTTGATTGTAGACTATTCCATGCCTCTGGTGCACAAGAAGAGATGGCAGTCTTGCCTAATACTGTGCATGTCCTGGGGATGAGTGGCTGTTGTTTAAATTTAACTGAATTTGTCAACAAAACTGACTTCATAAACATTTTATAACAGACGCCAGTATGTTCTTCAGATCGGTAGGGATGTTAAAACCTTTCAGTGATACCCATCCCAGATCCGGGAGCATCCTCATCAAAAAAGCTGACTAGCATAGCCTAGCCTAACGGGACAGGGATATCATATAATATAATTTCATGAAATCCAGCAGAAACACAATATAAACACAGTAGAAGACACAGAAACACACTATAAACCACAGCAAACACAGTAAGAAACACAGAAACACAGTAGAAACACAGAAACACAGTAGAAACAACAGAAAAAGTAAGAAAACACAGAAACACAGTAGAAACACAGAAACACAGTAGAAACAACAGAAACACAGTAGAAACAACACAGAAAACACAGTAGAAACACAGAAACACAGTAAAGTAAACACAGTAGGAACACAGTAAACACAGTAGAAACACAGAAACACAGTAGAAACACAGTAGAACACAGAAACACAGTAAGAACACAGAAACACAGTAGGAAACACAGTAGACACAGAAACACAGTAGAAACACAGAAACACAGTAGGATCACCAGAAACACGTAGAAAATACAGAACACAGTAGAAACAGAACACAGAGAACAAGAAAACACAGTAGAAACACAGTAGGAACACAGTAGAAACAGAGAAAACAGTAGAAACACAGAAACACAGTAGGAACAGAGAAACACAGTAGAAACAACAGAAACACAGTAGAACACAGACACACAGTAGAGAAAACACAGTAGAAACAAAGATACACGAAGATACAGTAATAGTGACTGTGGCAGTAATAGAGACAGATAATAAGGATGACTAACAATTTTGTACTTGTTTAGTAAATGTGTAGTCTCTGAAACTGGCATGAGAATAAGGGTGACTTTACCCCACACCGACTTTCATCAATCCACTGCCTTGCACAGAATTCAGCGACTCAATTCAAAACCATTTATTTTCTCTCTCTGTCTATCACTCACTTTCACTCTCTCTTTTTCATACAATCTTCTCATTCTCTCTCGCCATCTCCTGCTTGAACACTTTCCTTCATTCTCTCCGCTCCGTCTTCCCTCACCCTCCTCTCTCTCTCTCTCTTCTCTTCCCTCTCCTCTCTCTCTCTCTCCTCTCTCTCCTCTCTCTCTCTCTCTCTCTTCTCTTCTCTCTCTCTCTCTTCTCTCTCTTCTCTCTCTCTCTCCATCCTCTCTCTCTCCCTCCTCCTTCTCTCTCCCTCCTTCCTTTGCTTCTCTAAAAACCTCCACCTCTCTCTCTCTTCCCTCCCCATACTCTCTCTCTCTCCTCCCTCCTTCCCCTCCCCTTCCTCCTTCCGCGCTTCTATCTGTCAATTGACCTCCCCATCTCTCTCTCTCCTTTCCTCTCCTCCATCCCGCTTTTTCTCTCTTCTTTCTACCTCCCCATCTCTCTCTCTCTCTCCCCCTTTCCCTCCCCCACTACCCCCCCCCCCTCTCTCTCTCCCTCCCCTCTTCCCTCTCTCTCCTCCCTCCTCCTCCTCTCCATCTCTCTCTGATAGCTTAGTGTTTGATCTGAGGCTGATGAGAGCAGTCTCTTCCTCACTTTGTCACACCTCTCTGAACCTCACAGTTTAGCCGGGGGTTTTAGCCAAGGCTGGGTTTCAGAATATGCACTTTGTGTCAACTGCTGATGCATGTAAAAAGGGCTTTATAAATATTTCATATATTGATTGATTCAAACTACACGCAAACCCATCAACACTCACGCAATCGCACACACACGCACGCACATCACGCACGCGCACACACACACACACACACACACACACACACACACACACACACACACCACACACACACACACCTCACAACATCACACAACACACACACAT
>NW_019943157.1:11639-22136 GCF_002910315.2 Salvelinus sp. IW2-2015
TTAATCTGAGGCTGATGAGAGCAGTCTCTTCCTCACTTTGTCACACCTCTCTTGAACCCACAGTTTAGCCGGGGGTTTTAGCCAGGGGCTGGGTTTCAGAATATGCACTTTGTGTCAACTGCTGATGCATGTAAAAAGTGGTTTATAAATACATTTCATTATTGATTGATTCAAACTACACGCAACTACACACACACTCACGCATACACACCACACACACACGCACGCACACCACGCGCACACACACACACACCACACACACACACACACACACACACACACACACCACACACACACACACACACACACACACACACACCACACACACACACACACACATGATTACTGCTGTATTGGACTTTGTTTTCTACTGTGTTTCTGTGTCTCTACCATCCTCTGCCCATTCACCAGTCCACATTTACATTGACCCCCTACCTCAGTGTGTGTGTGTACTCGGTGTGTGTGTGTATTCGGTGTGTGTGTGTGTGTGTGTGTCCATGTGTACCTTCACGTACAGACAGAGGTGATGATCATTAGCTGATATCGACACAGCTTACAGATAAGGTCCGAACACACAACCTATCCCCGTGGGAATTCACGAACTAACTCTCTCTCTCTCTCTCTCTCTCTCTCTCTCTCGTTCTCGCCCCCGCCCCTCTCTCTCCCCCTCTCTCTCTCAGGCGTGTAGGAGAGAATAAATGCTGAGTGTGAGAGAGAGGAGCGTTAGACACCAGTGGACATCATCTTTCCAGACCAAGGCCTTCTGGGATTGCTGCTGTCGGCAGATACAACAAGGTAGGACTCACCTTCATCGCCTTCACACACACATACACACACACACACACACACACAAGCACACAAGCACACACGCATACACACACATACACACACACATTACAACCCATTATGCATTACAACTATAAACAACTGATTGACAAACACATTACTATCAACGTCCATCGACAAAGTGTTTTCAGGACACAGCCCTGACACTGATTATGTCTTTGAAACTTGCAGATTTAATCTGACTGTTAAAAAGACTACTAAAAGCTCTGTGAACAGTCGCTGTGTGGAAGCCTATGAAATGTTTGTTATTGAACTATTACAAATCATATCAGTGGATGTGTGACGTGAACAMTGGAGGTTGCTGAGGGGAGGACGGCTCATAATAATGGCTGGAACGGAGCTAACGGAACGGCAGGAAACCATGTGTTTGATGTATTTGATACCATTCTACTGATTCCACTCCAGCCAATACCACAAGCCCTTCCTCCCCAATTAAGATGCCACCAACGTCCTGTGGAAGCGAATAGTTGATTATGTTTGTACTAGTTAGCGGTAGGGTTGGTGGAGTAACTGATTAGATGTAATCTGATTACAAAAACAAAACAAATCTAACTGTAATCCATTACATTAACACCTAAAGTATATTTTTATTTGATTATAGATACTTTTGAAAAATGTTATGATTACTTCTTGTATTACTTTTAAATTCAGAAAGGATGTTTGTAAAAAATACATTATGYCACTTTTCTGTTTTCCCTGGTTAGTTAATGTGTTGCCTCTTCGTGATTACTGTTCTCTCCATGGGAGACCAGAGGTTATTAATGTGTGTTTTTGTGTTTGTTTGTGTATGTTTGTGTGTGTGTGTGTGTGTGCTTGTGTGTTTGTGTGCGTGCATGTACGTGCGTGTGTGTGTGTGTGAAAGAGAGATTAATGTGAGTGGAGATCGTGAGACATGGCAGTACCACTCAGGAGAGATCTCACAATGATCAAGCCAGAGAAACCGGAAAACCAGAAAACTGGGCCGGAGGCAGCGGGGGTCCATGGGACTGTTTAGGCCTAGATATGTGTGTGTGTGTGTCCATGTGTGAGTGCTTGAAGGACTTGGATTTTAAAATCTAGCAGAAATATGCATGCCGAAGCTTGGAGATCTTCTTGGAAGAATCTCCCGCTCTCTGCACCCTCCCTCCCTCCCTCCCTCCCTCCTCCCTCCCTCCCTCCCCCCCTCCCTCCCCTCCCTCCCTCCCTCCTCCCTCCCCTCCCTCCCTCCCTCCCTCCCTCCCTCCCTCCCTTCTTAAACTCCTCCCTCCCTCCCTCCCTCCCTCCCTTCTTAACTCCTCTCTCCTCCAAAAGCAGTTCTAAAAAATGGCTGAATTGGTAACAATGTAAAAATATATATGTTTTAGCTCCAGAGCTCCAGAGTTGGAGGGATCTGAGAGAATTAGCACACAGACCAAGTGTTGCTTTCTGTGGGTAGAGGAAGCAGCAGAGAGGACCTCAGATCCAGGCCACAGGCACACTCAGGAAGACTGAGAAGGARWAACAGGAAGATAGATATGGCAGGGTTTGCATAGGACACAGATACTTTATTGTGTTYAATGTATTTACACAAAATATAAATAATATCTCTATATTGTTTGGTAGTCTACTTTGCTATGAKTCAAACCTATGAAAATATACTGTGCATAAACCTAATACAAGTCMCACGTCCATATTCTGGTCAGAACCCTGGTCCTTTTCCAATGCCTATTCCATTCTCCTCCCTCACAGAGCAGAGCATATAACCTAGCAACATAACTATTCCGGAATGGCTGTGGAGCACAAAGATTCCAAGTCGTGCTCAAGTGGCTGTCTCCGTGGGTTACCAAGCCACCATCATGTCCAAGGGGCATGAGGGTTAGTTTCCCACCAAGGGTTATCCCACCCCCAGCAGGGGGACACACTCGTCTACTCCCAAGCCCAGTGAGGAGGCACCTACACACACGTACTCTATTCCCAGTCCCAGCTTGAGGGCCAGAGGAAACACAAGAGCAAAGACTCCCAAGGGCAAGGATGTACAGTATAAGAAGTGAAAGGAGAGAGTGAGAGGAAGAGCCAGAGAGGGATGGTGGCAGGGAGAGAGGGGGGCAGGGAGAAAAGGACATAGGGAGAGAGGGAGGGGAGAGAGTGAGAGAGGGAATATGGCATACATAGTATAACTACAGGAATACAACAGTACAGAGTATAACTACAGGAATATGCAGACATTAGTTATAAACTACAGGAATACAACAGTACAGAGTATAACTACAGGAATACGCAGTACATAGTATAACTACAGGAATAGCAACAGTACAGAGTATAACTACAGGAATACGGCAGTACATAGTATAACTACAGTAATACAACAGTACATAGTATAACTACAGTAAGTACGGCAGTACAGAGATAACTACAGTAATACAACAGTACATAGTATAACTACAGTAATCGGCAGTACAGAGTATAACTACATATACAACAGTACAGTGTATAACTACAGGAATACGGCTGTACAGAGTATAAACTTCAGTAATACATTCTACCTCCAGTGGATTCATCTGTCCTATCACGACAATTCTATTCACATGGCACCCTATACCCTACAAAGCGCACTACTTTTGACCAGAGACTTGGTCAAAAGTAGTGCACTATCAAAATAGGGTGCCATTTTGGACTCCACCCCTGCCATCCTGTCAGTATGGGTTGCATGCTTCCTGTCTGCTGTTCCGCTGAGGTTCCCTGTGCGTTTTCTCATGTATTTTATATGATATAGTGGAATGTTCTCTTTTTGAGCTCTCACAGGGGGCAACATGCCTCTCTGATAGCTCTTGTTGATCAATAGCAATATAGCATCGGTGTGTTGTGTGTGTTTTTATATATAGATGTGTGTGTGTGTAGGAGTTGATGCGTGGGGGATTGAATTTCAGACTGAAATGGTCCTCTCCACCACCTACCCATAATCCTTCACACCTTTTATTTGCCTTCTATGTATGTCCTCCATCTTGGTTTTATACTTCATCATGGCTCCCTCCTTCCTGCCTATAATACTCCTTGACACACACAAAACGCAGGCACAAACACACACACAACACCACACAAAAAAAACACACACACACACACACACACACACACACACACACACACACACAACACACACACACACACACACACACACACACACACACACACACACACACACACACACACACACACACCACACACACACACACACACACGTGCACAGATGCAGCACACAACCACATATTTCTCCATCTACCCCACCACTCGCCGTCCTCTCTTCCATCTCACCTTCTCATGGATGTATTTAGTAGTATTCCAAAGCGTAAACATGTGCTGTTGTGTTCTGGCCGCCTAGCAGCGGATTTTCATGTGTGTGTGTGAATGTGTGTTGGTGTGAATGTGTGTGTGTGAATGTGTGTGTGTGTGGGTTGTGAATGTGTGTGTGTTGTGAATGTGTGCTGCATTGTGAATGTGTGTGTGTTGTGAATGTGTGCTGTGTTGTGAAATGTGTGCGTTGTGAATGTGTTTTGTGAATGTGTGTGTTGTTGTGTGCTTTGTAATTTTTGGTGTTGTGAATGTGTGTGCTTGTGAATGTGTTGTGAATGTGTGCTTGTGAATGTGTGCGTTGTGAATGGTGCGTTGTGAATGTGTGTGTGTTTGAATGTGTCTTCTGAAGTAGAAACCAAACACCAACGTGAGGAAAAAGAAGACGGATCAGCCAAAAGCCTCATCTCCCAGCCCTGATAGGGTGCTGTGTCATTCAGCCACACAGGTAGCAGAGGTGGGCCTCTCTCTCTCACTCTCTCTCCTGGTGGATTGATGGGACATGTAGATAGATGCATTGTTGCCATGAATACTGATGTGATGCCGTCTCTCTGTCCCCCAAATGGCACCTTTTCCCTACATCGTGCCACTACTCCTATGGTCCCTGGACAAGAGTGTGCACTATATAGGAATAGCAATGCCATTTGGGACGCAGGACCCCTGCTTGCCCCTGTCAGGCAGCCATCTTGTAGTTGGCCACCTCAGAGACAGGCCAATCCGATTCCTGATTGATTTTAATTGCCTGGGAGATGAGAGGAAAAGAGGAAGAAAATAACAATCACATGAAGAAGGAAAGGAAATGTGGTAAAGCTTGACAACACAGTCACTTGCTCCAGTAAATGGTATAATCATCGGTGTTTGCATGTTTTAGTTCGTTAGTATGATTTTAAGAGTGTGTGTGTTGTGATTTAATGAGAACAGGGTATTGAGGTGTGTATTCTGTGAACACGGCTCCAGAGGATGACACACGACTGGCACTCTGTCATCAGGTTGTGACTCAGAATGAGTGAGTGTGTGATTTGTGTCACCACGTCTCTGTCTGACGGGTCTGTCCACCTGTACGTACATCTGTCTGTTTGTCAGCCAGGTATGCTGAGAGAGGAGAGAGAGTAGAGAGAGAGAGAGAAGAGAGACGAAGAGGACGAAGAGAAGAGAGAGAGAGAAGAGAGACAAGAGAGAGAGAGAGAGAGAGAGAGAGAGAGAGAGAGGAAGAGAGAGAGACGAAGAAGGGAGAGAGAAGAGAGAGAGATGATGATTAATCAGATGTGTGTTTTTGTAGGAAGTCACAATATTGGTACTTTATAACCAGCTGCCGAGAATACCCCCCCCCCCCGACACAAAAATAAAGAAATAAATTAAGGAGACGGGGGTCATACACTATATATACAAAGTATGTGGACACCCCTTCAAATAAGTGGATTTGGCTATTTCAGCCACACCTGTTGCTGACAGTGTGGATACCAATCGAGCAGTTGTCTACATACTTTTGCGTCATGTAGTGTATGTACTGTATTTTAGCTGTTCACCTCTTTCTTTTTTTTTTGGAAAATCAAACAGATGACAACTTTATTAAACCCACCGACTGATTTACAGGGGACGCTCTTTCATTTTGGAAATGGACGGCTTGCTATCACTCTTTCAGATTGTTTTTTTTTCCCTCTGGTCATTTCTTTTTCTACAAGTGGATGAAGGAATAAATCGCTGGATTGTCGAGCAGGTAGGTTTCATCTCCCATTCCCAGACCTGAGGAGTTGAACGCCTTATTTTCATCCACACAGATTATATAGTCTCACACAGAGTGTCTCTAAACACCCCGTTTGACCGGCTGCGAAAATACGTCAAATATATTTTTTTTACTCGATCTGAAGTGAAAATAAATCTTGGTTACAGAGTTACTCTGTTTCTGTCTTTTTACGTGAAGTGCTTCTGTATTTATGCTGAGAAAAGAGATCGAGAGAAAGAGATGGAGAGAAAGTACTCTGTTAAGCTGAAAAGAGAGAGAGACAGAGAATATTAGCGAGAGAGATGAGAGAGAGAAAATGAGTGAAGCAATGAATTGTGGTAGGGAGAAGAAGCCTCAAGATGCTCAGTGTAAAGGAAAACTACGGCAGGATACTCTTGGATTGTGAATTCTTCCTCTGTTGAAGTTACTAGAGGATTCATCTCTAAGATCATTCATCTATCTACTGCATTCTGAAAACGTACAGTACCAGTCAAAAGTTTGGACGCTTACTAATTAAAGTTTTTTTTTGTTGACTATTTTTTACATTGCAGAATAATAGTCGAAGACATTCAACACTATGAAACAACACAAATGAATCATGTAGTAACCAAAAAACGTGTTAGCAAATCCAAAATATTATATATAATTTATAATCTTCAAAGTAGCCACCCTTTGCCTTGATGACAGCTTTGCACACTCTTGCATTTTTCTGAACCTTTAATTAAGGCACAAGGTGAGACCCACATGCAGACACAGGAGCAGATGGTTGAGCTCCGATATTTATATATCCAAAGGGCTAGGTAAAAGGCAGGTCCGGGGACAGCGGAGAGTTCATAAACCAGGTCAGAGTCCAACACAGTACAGGCGATAGGCAGGCTCGAGTCAGGACAGGCAGGGGTTCAGTGAACAGGTCTGCAGTCCAAAACAGTCCAGGGGATAGGTAGGCTAGAGGTCAGGACAGGCAAAGTGGTCAGGCAGGCGCGGATTCGGCATCAGGACAGGCAAGGGTCAAAACCAGGAGGGCTAGGAAAACGAGACTGAAAAAATAGGAGCTAGGAGAAATGCTGGTCGAACTTTGCAAAACAAGACAAACTGGCACAGAGAGACAGGAAACCACCAGGATAATACACCGGGGACTATTGGGGGAAAACGGGAGACACCTGGAGGTGGGTGGAGACGATCACAAAGACAGGTGAAACAGATAGGGAGTGACACAACCAGCTTCACCTTGAATTGCTTTCCAACAGTCTTGAAGGAGATAACCACATATGCTGAGCACTTGTTGGCGTGTTTTTCCTTCACTCTGCCGGGTCCAAACTCATCCCAAACCATCTCAATTGGGTTGAGGTCGGGTGATGTGGAGGCCAGGTCATCTGATGCAGCACTCCAACACTCTCCTTCTTGGCTCAAATAGCCCTTACCAACAGCCTGGAGGTGTTGGGTCATTGTCCTGTTGAATAAACAAATCATAGTCCCACTAAACGCAAACCAGATGGATGGGCATATCACTGCAGAATGCGTTGGGAGCCATGCTGTTAAGTGTGCCTTGAATTCTAAATTAATCACTGACAGGGCACCAGCAAAGCACCCCCACACCATCACACCTCCTCCGCCATTGCTTCACGGTGGGAAGCCACACATGCAGAGATCATCGTTCACCTGCTTTTGCGTCTCACAAAGTCACGGCGCTTTGAACCACAAATCTCACATTTGTAGTCATCAGACCCCAAAGGACAGATTTCCACCAGTCTATTGATTATCACTCATGTCTTTGTCCCAAGCAAGTCTCTTCTTCTTTCCTTGGTGTCCTTTAGTAGTGTTTTTTTTTGCAGCAAATCGATCATGAAGGCCCTGATTCACGCAGTCTCCTCTGAACAGTTGATGTTGAGGTGTGTCTGTTACATTGAACTCTGTGAAGCATTTATTTGGGCTGCAATTTCTGAGGCTGGTAACTCTAATGAACTTATCCTCTACAGCAGAGGTAACCTCTGGGTCTTCCGTTCTGTGGCAGTTCCTCATGAGATCCAGTTTCATCATAGCGCTGATGGTTTTCGTGACTGCACTTGAAGAACTTTCCAAAGTTCTTGAAATGTTCCATATTGTCTGACCTTCATGTATTAAAGTAATGATGGACTGTCATTTCTCTTTGCCTATTTTGAGCTGTTCTTACCATAATGTGGACTTGTATTATGACAAATAGGCTTATCTTCTGTATTGCCACCCCTACCATGTCACAACACAACTGATTGGCCACAAACTCCACAAATGAACTTTTAACAAGGCACACCTGTTAATTGAAATGCATTCCAGGGGCATTACCTCGATGAAGCTGGTTGAGAGAATTCCAAAGAGTGATCATCAAGGCAAAGGATTGCTACTTAGAAGAATCTCAAATATAAAAATATACTTTGATTTGATTGTATTAACCACTTTTCTGTTTAATACATGATCCCATGTTCTTTCATAGTGTTGTCTCCAGTTCTTCGTACTAGTTAAACTTGACCGTACATTGTCAATGGAGGGAGGAACACCACACAAACCAACACACACACACACACACACACACACACACACACACACACACACACACACACACACACACACACACACACACACACACACACACACACACACACACACACACACCACACACACACACACACACACACACACAACACACACACACACACACACACACACCTAGCCACACACTTCCCCACTGTGGCGACTCACACACTATCACCTTCATTCACACAGACAGGTGACGGATCAGCAGTACATCTGCCAACCCAACAGGACTGTGTGTGCAAGCAAGGTGTGTGTGTGTTGAAAAGTGATTGGGCTAGGACTCAGTAAAGACTGCGGAAATTCTGGCATGTCTCTCAGCCTCCTGTCCTTAAACCAGGACTGGGATCTGGCAGGCTCTCTCCTCTGTCCTTAAACCAGATGGGAATTCTGGCATTGTCTCTCAGCCTCCTGTCCTAAACCAGGACTGGAATCTGGCATGTCTCTCTGCCTCTGTCCTTAACCAGGACTGGGAATCTGGCATGTCTCTCACCTCCTGTCCTTAAACCAGGACTGGGAATCTGGCCATGTCTCTCAGCCTCCTGTCCTTAAACCAGGACTTGGATCTGGCATGTCTCTCAGCCTCCTGTCCTTCAAACCAGGACTTCGGAATCTGGCATGTCTCTCAGCCTCCTGTCCTTAAACCAGGACTGGGAATCTGGCTTGTCTCTCAGCCTCCTGTCCTTAAACCAGGACTGGGATCTGCATGCTCTCTCAGCCTCCTGTCCTTAAACCAGGACTGCGGAATCTGGCATGTCTCTCAGCCTCCTGTCCTTAAACCCAGGACTGGGAATCTGGCATGTCTCTCAGCCTCCTGTCCTTAAACCAGGACTGGGAATCTGGCATGTCTCTCAGCCTCCTGTCCTTAAACCAGGACTCGGGAATCTGGCATGTCTCTCAGCCTCCTTGTCCCTTAAACCAGGACTGGGAATCTCGCATGTCTCTCAAGCCCCCTGTCCTTAAACCAGGACTGGAATCTGGCATGGTCTCTCAGCCTCCTGTCCTTAAACCCAGGACTGGGAAATCTCGCATGTCTCTCAGCCTCCTGTCCTTAAAACCAGGACTTGGAATCTGGCACGTGTCTCTCAGCCTCCTGTCCTTAAACCAGGACTTGGAATCTGGCATGTCTCTCAGCCCCTGTCCTTAAAACCAGGACTTGGAATCTGGCATGTCTCTCAGCCTCCTGTCCCTTAAACCAGGACTGGAATCTGCATGGTCTCTCAGCCTCCTGTCCTTAAACCAGGGACTGGGAATCTGGCATGTCTCTCAGCCTCCTGTCCTTAAACCAGGACTGGGAATCTGGCATGTCTCTCAGCCTCCTGTCCTTAAACCAGGACTGGGAATTCTGGCATGTCTCTGCTGCCTCTCCTGTCTTAAAAACCAGGACTGGGAATCTGGCATGTCTCTCAGTCTCCTGTCCTTAAACCAGACTAGGAATCTGGACATGTCTTCTCAGCCTCCTGTCCTTAAACCAGGACTGGGAATCTGGCCATGTCTCTCAGCCTTCCTGTCCTTTAAACAGGACTGGGAATCTGGCATGTCTCTCCAGCCTCCTGTCCTTAAACCAGGACTGGGAATCTGGCATGTCGTCTCTGCCTCCTGTTCTTAAACCAGGACTGGGAATCTGGCCATGTCTCTCTGCCTCCTGTCCTTAAACCAGGACTTGAATCTGGCTAGTCTTTTTAGTCACACACACATACACACACATATGCTAACATGCAGGTGTGTGTACCCAGGTATGTGGTGCGGGGGGGGGGTGCACATGTACAGTGGGGCAAAAAAAGTATTTAGTCAGCCACCAATTGTGCAAGTTCTCCCACTTAACAAAGAATGAGAGAGGCCTGTAATTTTCTCATAGGTAAACTCAAACTATGACAGACAAAATGAGAAAGAAAATCCAGAAAGAAAATCACATGTAGGAATTTTAATAATTTATTAGCAAATTATAGGTGGAAAATAAGTATTTGGGTCAAAAACAAAAGTTTATCTCAATACTTTGTTATATATACCCTTTGTTCGGCAATGACAGAGGTCACAACGTTTTCTGTAAGTCTTCACAA
>NW_019943157.1:22161-44531 GCF_002910315.2 Salvelinus sp. IW2-2015
TGGACTCCACCCCTGCCATCCTTGTCAGTATGGGTTGCATGCTTCCTGTCTGCTGTTCCGCTGAGGTTCCCTGTGCGTTTGTCTCATGTATTTTTATATGTATAGTGGAATGTTCTCTTTTGAGCTCTCACAGGGGGCAACATGCCTCTCTGATAGCTGCTGTTGATCAATAGCAATATAGCATCGGTGGTGTGTGTGTGTTTATATATAGATGTGTGTGTGTGTAGGAGTTTATGCGTGGGGGATTGAATTTCAGACTGAAATGGTCCTCTCCACCACCTACCCATAATCCTTCACACCTTTTATTTGCCTTTTCTATTATGCCTCCATCTTGGTTTTATACTTCATCATGGCTCCCTCCTTCCTGCCTATAATACTCCTTGGACACACACAAACGCAGGCACCAAACACACACACCAACACCACACACACACACACAACACACACACACACACACACACACACACACACACACACACACACACACACACCACACACACACACACAACACACACACACCCACACACACACCACACCACACACACACACACACACACGTGCACAGATGCAGCACACAACCACATATTTCTCCATCTACCCCCACCACTCGCCGTCCTCTCTTCCATCTCACCTTCTCATGGATTGTATTTAGTAGTATTTCAAAGCGTAAACATGTGCTGTTGTGTTTCTGGCCGCCTAGCAGCGGCTTTTCATTGTGTGTGTTGTGAATGTGGTGAGTGTGTGTGAATGTGTGTGTGTGAATGTGTGTGTGTGTTGTTGTGAATGTTGTGTGTGTTGTGAATGTGTGCCTGCATGTGATGTGTGTGTGTTGAATGTGTGTGTGTTGTGAATGATGTGCGTTGTGAATGTGGTTTGTGAATGTGTGTGTGTTGTGAATAGGTGCTTTGTGAATGTGTGTTGTGAAGGTGTGCTGTGTGAATCTGTGCTTTGTGAAGTGTTGCTTTGTGAATGTGTGCGTTGTGAATATGTGCGTTGTGAATGTGTGTTGTGTTGTGAATGTGTCTTCTGAAGTAGAAACCAACACCAACGTGAGAATAGAAGAAGACGGATCAGCCAAAAGCTCTCCATCTCCCAGCCCTGATAGGGTGCTTGTCATTTCAGCCACACAGGTAGCAGAGGTGGGCCTCTCTCTCTCACTCTCTCTCCTGGTGGAATTGATGGGACATGTAGATAGATGCATGTTCCATAATACTGATGTGATGCCGTCTCTCTGTCCCCCAAATGGCACCTTTTCCCTACATCGTGCCCTACTCCTATGGTCCCTGGACAAGAGTGTGCACATATAAGGGAAAGAATGCCATTTGGGACGCAGGACCCCTGCTTGCCCTCTGTCAGGCAGCCATCTTGTATTGGGCACCTCAGAGACAGGCCAATCCGATTCCTGATTGTATTTTAATTGCTGGGAGATGAGAGAAAGAGGAGAGAAAATAACAATCACATGAAGAAGGAAAGGAAATGTGGTAAAGCTTGACAACACAGTCACTTGCTCCAGTAAATGGTTAATCATCGGTTTTGCATGTTTTAGTTCGTTAGTATGATTTAAGAGTGTGTGTGTTGTGATTTAAGGAGACAGGGTATGAGGTGGTATTCTGTGAACACGCTAGCCAGAGGATGACACACGACTGGCACTCTGTGATCAGGTTGTGACTCAGAATGAGTGACGTGTGTGATTTGGTGTCACCACGTCTCTGTCTGACGGGTCTGTCCACCTGTACGTACATCTGTCTGTTTGTCAGCCAGGTATGCTGGAGAGAGAGAGAGAGAGAGAGAGAGAGAGAGACGAGAGAGGACGAGAGAAGAGAGAGAGAGAGAGAGAGAGAGATGATGATTAATCAGATGTGTGTTTTTGTAGGAAGTCACAATATTGGTACTTTATAACCAGCTGCCGAGAATACCCCCCCCGACACAAAAATAAAGAAATAAATTAAGGAGACGGGGTCATACACTATATATACAAAGTATGTGGACACCCCTTCAAATAAGTGGATTTGGCTATTTCAGCCACACCTGTTGCTGACAGGTGTATACAATCGAGCAGTTGTCTACATACTTTTGGTCATGTAGTGTATGTACTGTATTTTAGCTGTTCACCTCTTTCTTTTTTTTCTGGAAAATCAAACAGATGACAACTTTATTAACCCACGACTGATTTACAGGGGGACGCTCTTCATTTTGGAAATGGACGGCTTGCTATCACTCTTTCAGATTGTTMTTTTTTTCCCTCTTGTCATTCTTTTTTCTACAAGTGGATGAAGGGAATAAATCTGCTGGATTGTCAGCAGGTAGTTTCATCTCCCATTTCCCAGACCTGAGGAGTTGAACGCTTATTTCATCACACAGATTATATAGTCTCACACAGAGTGTCTCTAACACCCCGTTTGACCGGCTCGAAAATACGTCAAATATATWTTTTTTTACTCGATCTGAAGTGAAAATAAATCTTGGTTACAGAGTTAACTCTGTTTCTGTCTTTTACCGTGAAGTGCTTCTGTATTTTATGCTGAGAAAGAGAGRGAGAAAGAGATGGAAGAGAAAGTACTCTGTTAAGCTGAAAAAGAGAGAGACAGAGATATTAGCGAGAGAGATGAGAGAGAGAAAATGAGTGAAGCAATGAATTGTGGTAGGGAGAAGAAGCCTCAAGATGCTCAGTGTTAAAGGAAACTACTGCAGGATACTCTTGGATTTGAATTCTTCCTCTGTTGAAGTTACTAGAGATTCATCTCTAAGATCATTCATCTATCTACTGCATTCTGAAACGTACAGTACCAGTCAAAAGTTTGGACGCTTACTAATTAAAGTTTTTTTTTTTGTGACTATTTTTTACATTGCAGAATAATAGRGAAGACATCAACACTATGAAACAACACAAATGGAATCATGTAGTAACCAAAAACGTGTTAAGCAAATCAAAATATATTTATATATATTTTATAGATTCTTCAAAGTAGCCACCCTTTGCCTTGATGACAGCTTTGCACACTCTTGGCATTTTCTGAACCTTTAAGGGCACAAGGTGAGACCCACATGCAGACACAGGAGGCAGATGGTTGAGCTCCGATATTTATTATATCCAAAGGGCTAGGTAAAAGGCAGGTCGGGGACAGGRGAGAGTTCATAAACCAGGTCAGAGTCCAAACAGTACCAGGCGATAGGCAGGCTCGAGGTCAGGACAGGCAGGGGTTCAGTGAACAGGTCTGAGTCCAAACAGTACCAGGGGATAGGTAGGCTAGAGGTCAGGACAGGCAAAGTGGTCAGGCAGGCGGATTAGGCATAAAGGACAGGCAAGGGTAAAACCAGGAGGGCTAGGAAAAACGAGACTGAAAAAATAGGAGCTAGGAGAAATGCTGGTGACTTTGCAAAACAAGACAAACTGGCACAGAGAGAAGGAAACACAGGGATAAATACACCGGGGACTATTGGGGAAAACGGGAGACACCTGGAGGTGGGTGGAGACGATCACAAAGACAGGTGAAACAGATCAGGGAGTGACACAACCAGCTTCACCTTGAATGCTTTTCAACAGTCTTGAAGGAGATACCACATATGCTGAGCACTTGTTGTGTTTTTTCCTTCACTCTGCCGGTCCAACTCATCCCAAACCATCTCAATTGGGTTGAGGTCGGGTGATTGTGGAGGCCAGGTCACTGATGCAGCACTCCAACACTCTCCTTCTTGGTCAAATAGCCCTTACACACAGCCTGGAGGTGTTGGGTCATTGTCCTGTTGAATAACAAATCATAGTCCCACTAAACGCAAACCAGATGGGATGGCATATCACTGCGCAGAATGCGTTGGTAGCCATGCTGGTTAAGTGTGCCTTGAATTCTAAATTAATCACTGACAGGCACCAGCAAAGCACCCCCACACCATCACACCTCCTCCTCCATGTTCGGGTGGGAACCACACATGCAGAGATCATCGTTCACTGCTTTGCGTCTCACAAAGTCACGGCGCTTTGAACCACAAATTCCACATTTGTAGATCAAGACCAAAGGACAGATTTCCACCAGTCTATTGATTATCACTCATGTTTCTTGTCCCAAGCAAGTCTCTTCTCTCTTCTTGGTCCTTTAGTAGTGTTTTTTTGCAGCAAATCGATCATAAGAAGCCTGATTCACGCAGTCTCCTCTGAACAGTTGATGTTGAGGTGTGTCTGTTACTTGAACTCTGTGAAGCATTTATTTGGGCTGCAATTTCTGAGGCTCGGTAACTCTAATGAACTTATCCTCTGCAAGCAGAGGTAACTCTGGGTCTTCCGTTCTCTGTGGCATTCCTCATGAGATCCAGTTTCATCATAGCGCTTGATGGTTTTTTGTGACTGCACTTGAAAACTTTCAAAAGTTCTTGAAATGTTCCATATTGTCTGACCTTCATGTATTAAAGTAATGATGGACTGTCATTTCTCTTTGCCTATTTTGAGCTGTTTTACACTAAATGTGGACTTGGTATTTTACAAATAGGCTTATCTTCTGTATGCCACCCCTACCATGTCACAACACAACTGATTGGCACAAACTCCACAAATGAACTTTTACAAGGCACACCTGTTAATTGAAATGCATTCCAGGGGATTACCTCATGAAGCTGGTTGAGAGAATTCCAAGAGGTATCATCAAGGCAAAGGATTGCTACTTAGAAGAATCTCAAAATAAAAATATACTTTGATTTGAATTTGTATTAACCACTTTCTGTTTAATACATGATCCCATGTTCTTTCATAGTGTTGCCATCTTCACTAGTATTCTACATTGTAGATAATTGTACAAATTAATTGAATGAGTAAAACTGTTGACCGGTACTGTAATATAGTTTGATACAATGGAGGGAGGTAACACACACAACACACACACACACACACACAACACACAGACACACACACACAACAACACACACACACACACACACACACACACACACACACACAGCACACACACACACACACACACACACACACAACACACACACACACACACACACCACACACACACACACACACACACACCACACCACACACACCACACACTAGCCACACACTTCCCACTGTGGCGACTCACACACTATCACCTTCATTCACACAGACAGGTGACGGAGTCAGCAGTACATCTGCCAACCCAACAGACTGTGTGTGCAAGCAAGGGTGTGTGTGTGTTTGAAAGTGATTGTCTAGGACTCAGTAACACTGGAATCTGGCATGTCTCCTCAGCCTCCTGTCCTTAAACCAGGACTGGGATCTGGCATGTCTCTCTCCTCCTGTCCTTAAACCAGGACTGGGAATCTGGCATGTCTCTCAGCCCCTGTCCTTAACCAGGACTGGGAATCTGGCATGTCTCTCTGCCTCATTCCTTAAACCAGGACTGGGGAATCTGGCATGTCTCTCAGCCTCCTGTCCTTAAACCAGGACTGGAATCTGGCATGTCTCTCTGCTCCTGTCCTTAAACCAGGACTGGGAATCTGGCATGTCTCTCAGCCTCCTGTCCTTAAACCAGGACTTGGAATCTGGCATGTCTCTCAGCCTCCTGTCCTTAAACCAGGACTTGGAATCTGGCATGTCTCTCAGCCTCCTGTCCTTAAACCAGGACTGGGAATCTGGCATGTCTCCCTCCTGTCCTTACCACCAAGGACTGGGAATCTGGCATGTCCTCTCAGCCTCCTGTCCTTAAACCAGGACTGGGAATCTGGCATGTCTCTCAGCCTCCCTGTCCTTAAACCAGGACTGGGAATCTGGCATGTCTCTCAGCCCTCCTGTCCTAAACCAGGACTGGGAATCTGGCATGTCTCTCAGCCTCCTGTCCTTAAACCCAGACTGGGAATCTGGCATGTCTCCTCAGCCTCCTGTCCTTAAACCAGGACTGGGAATCTGGCATGTCTCTCAGCCTCCTGTCCTTAAACCAGGACTGGGAATCTGGCATGTCTTCTCAGCCCCCTGTCCTTAAACCAGGACTGGAAATCTGGCATGTCTCTCAGCTCCTGTCCTTAAACCAGGACTGGGAATCTGGCATGTCTTTCTCAGCCTCCTGTCCTTAAACCAGGACTTGGAATCTGGCACGTCTCTCAGCCTCCTGTCCTTAAACCAGGACTTGGAATCTGGCATGTCTCTCAGCCTCCTGTCCTTAAACCAGGACTTGGAATCTGGCATGTCTCTCAGCTCCTGTCTTAAACCAGGAACTGGGAATCTGGCATGTCTCTCAGCCTCCTGTCCTTAAACCAGGACTGGGAATCTGGCATGTCTCTCAGCCTCCTGTCCTTAAACCGAACTGGGAATCTGGCATGTCTCTCAGCTTCCTGTCCTTAAAACAGGATGGGAATCTGGCATGTCTCTCTGTCTCCTGTCCTTAACCAGGACTGGGAATCTGCATCTCCAGCTCCTCTACCAGGTGGGATGGCTTCTCTCAGCCTCCTGTCTTAAACCAGACTGGATATGGCATGTCTCTCAGCCTCCTGTCCTAAACAGACTGGGAATCTGGCATGTCTCTCAGCCTCCTGTCCTTAAGACAGGACTGGGAATCTGGCATGTCTCAGCTCCTGTCTTAAACCAGGATGGGATCTGGCATGTCTCTCTGCCTCTGTTCTTAACAGGACTGGGATCTGGCATGTCTCTCTGCCCCTGTCCTTAAACCAGGACTTGGAATCTGGCTAGTCTTTTAGTCACACACACATACACACACATATGCTAACATGCAGGTGTGTGTACCCAGGTATGTGTGGGGGGGGGGGGTGCACATGTACAGTGGGGCAAAAAAGTATTTAGTCAGCCACCAATTGTGCAAGTTCTCCCACTTAAAAAGATGAGAGAGGCCTGTAATTTTCTTCATAGGTAAACTTCAACTATGACAGACAAAATGAGAAGAAAAAAATCCAGAAAATCACATTGTAGGAATTTTAATGAATTTATTAGCAAATTATGGTGGAAAATAAGTATTTGGTCAAAAAACAAAGTTTATGTCAATACTTTTGTATATACCTTTGTTGGCAATGACAGAGGTCAAACGTTTTCTGTAAGTCTTCACAAGATTTTCACTGTTGCTGGTATTTTGGCCCATCATCATCCAGGCAGTATCTCCTCAGAGCAGTGATGTTTTGGGGCTGTTGCTGGGCAACATGGACTTTCAACTCCCTCCAAAGATTGTCTATGGGGTTGAGATCTGGAGACTGGCTAGGCCACTCCAGGACCTTGAAATGCTTCTTACGAAGCCACTCCTTCGTTGCCCGGGCGGTGTGTTTGGGATCATTGTCATGCTGAAAGACCCAGCCACGTTTCATCTTCAATGCCCTTGCTGATGGTAGGCTTTGTTACTTTGGTCCCAGCTCTCTGCAGGTCATTCACTAGGTCCCCCTGTGTGGTTCTGGGATTTTTGCTCACCGTTCTTGTGATCATTTTGACCCCAAGGGGTGAGATCTTGCGTGGAGCCCCAGATCGAGGAGAATTATCCGTGGTCTTGTATGTCTTCCATTTCCTAATAATTGCACCCACAGTTGATTTCTTCAAACCAAGCTGCTTACCTATTGCAGATTCAGTCTTCCCAGCCTGGTGCAGGTCTACAATTTTGTTTCTGGTGTCCTTTGACAGCTCTTTGGTCTTGACCATAGTAGAGTTTGGAGTGTGACTGTTTGAGGTTTGGACAGGTGTCTTTTATACTGATAACAAGTTCAAACAGGTGCCATTAATACAGGTAACGAGTGGAGGACAGAGGAGCCTCTTAAAGAAGAAGTTACAGGTCTGTGAGAGCAGAAATCTTGCTTGTTTGTAGGTGACCAAATACTTATTTTCCACCATAATTTGCAAATAAATTCATTAAAAATCCTACAATGTGATTTTCTGGATTTTTTTTCTAATTTTGTCTGTCATAGTTGAAGTGTACCTATGATGAAAATTACAGGCCTCTCTCATCTTTTTAAGTGGGAGAACTTGCACAATTGGTGGCTGACTAATACTTTTTTGCCCCACTGTATGTGTGTGTGTGTTTGTCGACCAAATAATAAGCGCAGCCTTTCAATCACGTTTCTAAACAGCGCTAACCAGAACCTCATTAGCAAAACCGGAATCCACAACATTTGGTGCAATAACTTGTAAACAGATTAAAAATGTATTTAAACCTACAGGCCTTGAAAACACATGTTTAATTTGCTGTCCTCCCCAATCTGCTATTTACAACATTCCCTGTAAAAATGGCACTGAAACTAATATTTAATATTGAAAAGATGATTAGAGTGAAAATGTGGTTGATCATCAAGCAATAATGTTGAATGATCATTTGTGTTTTGCGTTGGTTGTGTGTGTGTGTGTGTGTGTGTGTGTGTGTGTGTGTGTGTGTGTGTGTGTGTGTGTGTGTGTGTGTGTGTGTGTGTGTGTGTGTGTGTGTGTGTGTGTGTGTCTGTGTGTGTGTCTGTCTGTGTCTGTGTCGTCTGTGTGTGTGTGTGTGTGTGTGTGTGTTGTGTGTGTGTGTGTGTGTGTGTGTGTGTGTGTGTGTGTGTGTGTGTGTGTGTGTGTGTGTGTGTGTGTGTGTGTGTGTGTGTGTGTGTGTGTGTGTGTGTGGTTGTGTGTCGTGTGTGTGTGTGTGTGTGTTGTGTGTGTGTGTGTGTGTGTGTGTGTGTGTCTGTCTGTGTGTGTGTGTGTGTGTGTGTGTGTGTGTGTGTTGTGTGTGAGTGTGTGTGTGTGTGTGTGTGTGTGTGTGTGTGTGTGTGTGTGTCTGTCTGTGTGTGTGTGTGTGTGTGTGTGTGTGTGTGTGTGTGTGTGTGTGTGTGTGTGTGTGTGTGTGTGTGTGTTGTGTGTGTGTGTGTGTGGTATTTGAGAGAAGAAAAACATCTGCCCCTGCAGTTTGTGATATTGAATGGAGAGAGTGTGATTTGTTCCTTCATATAATACGAATTCAACAGCAACCCGGACTCAAGGTGTGCGTCCAAATAGCACCTTGTTCCACATTGATCTACATTTGACCAGAACCCACAGGGACTATATAGGGAATAGGGTCCATTTGACCAGAACCCACCAGGACTATATAGGGAATAGGGTCCATTTGACCAGAACCCACAGGGACTATATAGGGAATAGGGGAAGGGGAGGAGATGGGGAGGAGAAGAAGAGGAAGCGGGGAGCAGAAGGGGAGGAGATGGGGAGGAGAAGGGGAGGAAGCGGGGAGGAGAAGAGGAGGAGACGAGGAGAGAAGAGGAGGAAGCGGGGGGAGACGGGGAGGAGAAGAGGAGATGGGAGGAGAAGGGGAGGAACCACACACAGCCCACTGACTAGCTTAGTCAGCCCACCTCTCCAGGTGGCACAGGGGGACTCACAGTCGGACCTTGGCTGCAGATTGGTCTGTGTGGACACACATACACACATATACACACACACATCACAGATGGGACGAATGGACAACCCCTTAATAAGCTACAACCTCCAAGTACAAACCTACATCTCTGTGTGTGTGGTGTGTGTGTGTGTGTGTGTGTGTGTGTGTGTGTGTGGTGTGTGCGTGTAGTATTTCAATATAACATACATGTGTGTTCACCGGACCAAACGTTCTTGTCGTTGTATTAGTGGACATGAGGCTACATGACCCTGTTTTAATATTACAACAAACATCCTCTGCTCCCTGTGCTACTAGGACCTGAACACACCATTAACAAGCTGTCAGGCTGCCCTGCAACACACACACAACACCCACAACACACACACACACACACACACCACACACACACACACCACACACACACACACACACACACACACACACACACACACACACCACACACACAACACAACAACACCACACACAAATACACACACACACATACACATACGTTGCGTATGAATTCACCGAGGTAGTGTCCTGATAGATGGTAATTAGCATAACAGCTGTTGGTAGTTGTTAGGTGTGTGCGTGTGAGTGTGTGTGTTTGTGTCTGTGCCATCAACAGACAACATCAGATTGTCCTATTTCCTGCTTTTTACTGTCACATGACTACATTTCCATTGATTGGACAGCAATGCAGGCAATATTCCATATATTTACATATTTCTTCCTGTATGCTTATCATGATTGACATAAATGTAATCTGCTTGGTAAAATAKATTTTCCTTTAGTGAGAAAAGCAATCCTTCACCACATCGCGATGAGTAGAATGGATTATTAGGGATGTCATATCAATATGTAGATGTTTTTAAAGGTTAGTGATTGTTGCCTGGTCCATCGGTAATGACCCATGTCAATGAAGTCTGCGGTTTTGGCATCGGTTCAAATCCGCCCTATTGCCCTTTGACGCAACTTCTATCTCTCCCCGTCCTCTTTGATTTCTCTGGGCTGACACCGATCAATATGTCCAAACGATTTAGTCAATGGAGGTCAGCTGCTGTACATAGACATATTGATATTCTTCCAAACAAGCTAAATCTGGTTCAATTAGCTTTTGGTTATAGATGTGGCCAMAAGCCACAACACAGATTAATCTGTTGCAGGGATTTACCTGAACTGGGGGACGCTGTCGGTACTATTGCTGAGTATTTAAAACATTTTCTGTCACCTGAATTAGACATTTTTAGGGGATTTTACTGTAGATATGCTTACCCCGACCATTTTAAGAATATGTCTTGACTTTAACCTGACTCTGTATAAATCATATCAAATTCATTATATTAAGCAAAGCAGACGGCATCATAGTCTTGTTTAAAACATTTACAGATAGCCAGGGGCACATTCCAACACTCAGACATTATTTARAGAAGATGCATTTGTGTTTAGTGAGTTTGTCAGATCAGATGCAGTAGAGATGATCATGTGTTTTCTTGATAAGTGCGGGAATTGGGCAATTTTTTTGTCCTGCTATGAATTCAAAATGTAATGAGTAATTTAGGCTGTTAGGGTAAATGTCAAATAAAATCAGATTCAGACACAGGGCCTCAAGCTTAATGATGAGCTTGGAGGGTACTATGGTGTTGAATGCTGAGCTATTTTCAATGAACAGCATTCTTACATAGGTAATCCTCTTGAGGATAGTGCGATGGCGATTGCATCGTCTGTAGATCTATTGGGACAGTAAGCAAATTGAAGTGGGTCTTGGGTGACATGTAAAGTAGAGGTGATCCTTGACTAGTCTCTCAAAGCACTTCATGGTGACAGAAGTGAGTGCTACGGGGTGATAGTCATTTAGTTCAGTTAACTTTGCTTTCTTGGGTACAGGAACAATAGTTGACATATTGATGCAAGTGGGGACAGCAGACTGGGATAGGGAGCGATTGAATATGTCCGTAAACACAACAGACAGCTGGTCCGCTCATGCTCTGAGGACGCGGCTAGGGATGCCGTCTGAGGACCGTCTGGGGACCGTCTGGGGACCGTCTGGGGATGCCGTCTGGGCCGGCAGCCTTGCGAGGGTTAACACACTTAAATGTTTTACTCACGCAGGCTGCATCGGTGGCACTGTGTTATCCTCAAAGCGTGTGTAGAATGTGTTTTCCTTTTGTAGTCTGTGATTGTCTGTAGACCCGGCCACATATGTCTCATATTGGACTGTTGAATTGTGACTCCACTTCGTCTCTATACTGACAGAATACAAACAGTGACTGCCCTGCGGAGGGAATAAATACACTGTTTGTATTCTGCCATATTCACCTTGCCATGGCTAAATGTGGTGCTTCACACTTCACTTTTGTGAGAATGCTGCAATCTATCCATGTTTTCTGGTTAAGGTTGGTTTTAATAGTCACAGTGGGTACAACATCTCCTATCCATTCCAGATAAACTCAGTCACCGTATAAGTATATTCATCAATGTTATTATCGGAAGCTACCCGGAACATATCCTAGTCCGCGTGATCAAAACAATCTTGAAGCGTGGATTCCGATTGGTCAGACCAGTGTTGAATAGTCCTTAGCATGTGTACTTCCTGTTTGAGTTTCTGCCTATAGAAAGGGAGGAGCAAAATGGAGTCATGGTCAGATTTGCAGAAAGGAGGATGGGGGAGGGTCTTGTAGGCATCCCGGAAGTTGGAGTAGCAGTGGTCGAGTGTTTTAGCAGCGCGAGTACTACAGTCAATGTGTTGATAGAACTTCGGTAGCCTTTCTCTCATATGTGCTTTGTTTAAATCCCCAGCTACAATAAATGTGGCCACAGGATATGTGGTTTCCAGTTTGCATAAAGTCCAGTGAAGTTCTTTGAGGGCCGTCGTGGTGTCGGCTTGAGGGGGGATATACACGGCTGTGACAATAACCGAAGAGAATTCTCTTGGGAGATAATACGGTCGGCATTTGATTGTCGGGTGATGTCATCACAATCACACTATGACACGTTAATCATGCATCATACACCCCCGCCCTTCTTCTTCCTGCAGACATATTTATTCCTGTCTGCGCAACGAACTGAGAACCCATCTGGCTGGACAGACTCAGACAGTATGGAGAAAAAAGTACATTATTATCTTTAGGAACGTAATGAAGTAAAAGTAAAAGTTGTCAAAAATATAAATAGTAAAGTAAAGTACATATACCACCACAAAAAACACTTAACCCTGCTGCTGTGTTCCGGTCGAAAGTTTTCTCTCTGAAAATTGTAGTTAATTTAATCTGATTGTCATAAGGTTGCGTGACTTTTTCCACACATGGCATCTGAACACACAACATACATTTAGATTATTTTCATTACGTTTTATTTAACTTTTGTACACCTGTGGTGTTCCCGGTCAAAAATGACCGGTCATTAGAAATTAATGGGTGAGACTACAATTAGTGTATAAAATTGAGTTCAGGCACATGCCCATTCAACAGATGGACACAATTCCTCTCCGAGACCCCCACCTGAATATGTGTTTGAGCACACACACACACACACACCTCACTCCCCTTCTTGGTTTTCATGGCAACCCCCACGGGAACCTTTCCTCAATAGAATCTTTCCCCCAAGGGAACCACACTTGTTGGCATTCTCACAAAGAGTCGCAACGTTTTTTCAATAATATATAGAACTTTTCTCGCAGCTCTGGTATACAAAGCTTTTTTGAGACCTTGCTCACAATTCATTCTGTGGCAGCACAATGACCAAACGATATACTGTATGTGAGGCTCTTGATCATATCTTTGATCATGACACTGGTGAGGAGGAGAGTCCTTGTTAAACTTTGACACAAAATAGTCTGTGATAAATAGCACAATAGGTTTCATATGAGTATTTGTTATAGTCAAAATAATCCATACATTATGCTTTTCTTACTCAAAAACTAGTTGTATGAGCTCAGGTCGATGAGGCCTACAGGCCATAAATAGCAATTAGAAGTTGTTAAAAAGATCTAACACAACATTAGGTGATAATATATGTATTATTATGGATTTCTAATCAGCTATAATGGGGGCGGTCATTTTGGACCTGGAACACATAATTCATTAACATGAGGGTTAAGTAGTAGTTTAAAGTATTTTTACATATGTACTTTACACCACTGCACAGATTAATGTAAGAAATCCGCACTGATTGACTTGATTCTGACAAAATACCCCCACAAGTACTTGTCCAGTGGTGTCTTGGCTACTGATCTCAGTGATCACTGTCTTATTGCGTTATGTATTAGAGATACAGCACCAAACAAACGGATTCTTATAGAATTATGAAGAGAAATTAATTCAAAAAGCTTTTCTTTACTTGATGTATTACTCTGCCTTCTCCTGTACCAGCTGCATGCCTGACCCTGAATTAGCTCCAGAACTGTTCTCGTCTATGTTAACCTCTCTGGCAGATTTAACATGCGCCCTTTAAATGTCGTAGAGTAAAAAAGAAAAAGAACAAATCCTTGGTCCTCTATAGAACTTTCTGATCTTATTATGATGAGGAATCAGGTCTAGGCTAAGGCTAGACAAAGTGACTCTGTACCTGATTGGCAGCTTGTCAGGCGATCGAGAATACTACTTCCTCATTTCTCTCTCTTCACTTCGCGGGTAAAGTTTGGTAGTTTCCGTAAACATTTTGGAAAACAGTTAATGCACTGAAGCCTGGACATTCCTCTCTTTCCCTGCCCAGGCAAGTTGTTTCAGTAATGGCGTCATTACTGAGAAAGTTTGATAAGTGATGCTTTTAATTAGAATTTTTATACTGGCAGGTTTTTTATTTGAACAAAATGGTTGTTTAATTGACCCTAGTCAGCCAGTTGACTTCCTGCCCCTCCACCAGCCTCTAATTGGCTCGATGGAGGATCCAAAAACTTCTAGTGAATCCACGTTTTTAATTTCTACTTGTGATGTGTAGAACGCCTCACACAAGATTGATGTAAAAATAAAAAAATGCAAACCTACCGGGGCTTATTTGCTTGATCCTTTCTTGCTTCAGCTTTCTGCTCCTCTGATTGTAGAATCTTTAACGCATATTCTTTTTTATCTTAGAATTATTTCTGGTACCATCCACAGGGTCAGGAAGGCAGCTCATATACTCCCCCTTCACAAAGGTGGTGACCCATGTGACCTGAATAATTATGTCCAAACTCTCTTGCCTAGCAAACATTCTAGAATCCTTGGTAAAAACGTAACAATCTTCTTCTTTTTTTTTACGATGAAATATATTCTATCATCAGTCAGGTCCCAGACCAGGTCAAAGTACCATATCTGCTACTTCTTTGGTTTTAAATGAAGTTCTTAGTTGTTTGGATAAGAAGAAATACTGTGGGGCCCAAGCCTGTCTAAAGCATTCAACAGTCATTACTTATTCTGAGGCTTTCATCAATTGGTCTGGACCAGGCTGCATTTAGTCGGTTTGGAAATTATTTAAAGGACAGAACACAGTGTGTATTGTGCCCACATCTGACCAGGCTCCGTCAGAGCTTCAATCAGCCTTGATTGTCCTGCAGAAAGCCTTAGTTGAACTGAAATTGGTACTTAATGCAGGTAAAACCAAATATATGTTATTTTCTAAAACACGTAAAAATGTATCTGATGATTTATGCATACGTAATTTGGATGGTGCACGCTTACAAATATCTGGGCATCTGGATTGACGAAAAGCTACCTTTCAAAAAGCATGTTGATTAGTTAGTTAATAAATTAATAATTAAAATAGACTTCTTCTATAGGAACAGATCTTGTCTTTTGTTAACGAGCAGAAAACAAAGCATTAGGTCAACATTCATTCTGGTTATTGACTATGGCGATATGGTCTATGAATGAATGCAGCTGCCACTGTATTGAAGCCATTGGACACAGTTTATTACAGGATTTTGCATTTTGTATCAGAAAGTAGGCTTTCCCTCTTTGAAGTATCGTAGATTGATGAATTGTGCCAGTTTTGTCTATATACCACTCTTGCATTAACCTCCGCCATACCTGACCTCATTGTTAAGCGTCAGATGTATAAGTTACCAGACCGAGACACAGGGATAGCTTACACTGGTTATCCCTTCAATCTCCACCGAGGTAAATCTGCTTTTACTGTTTTGCTCCTCTCATGTGGATTGAACTCTAAAACTCATTAAAGTTGGTGGAGTTGGTGCCTCTAGGGCAACTCAGGCGGATGTTAGATGGCCTTTTTACTGAACAATGTATTTGTTTCATATGATTGTGTTTAGCTTTTTCATGTATTGTGTAACTGATGTGTATATAGATATGTACAGTGATAACATAGTGTAATTGTTGTTTATTGATGTGTTTATGCAGGACTCATTTGCAAAAGAGTCTGTGGTCTCAGCATGACTTCCTTGAATAAATAAAGGTTAGATACACACATTATAAAGAAAAATCCCCATGCATCGTGAGATTCAAACGAGGAACAAACTTTAATCATTCTAGTCACGCCAATTGGAGTTCAATTAATGGGTATGGATTGGTACAATTACAGTTAAGTAACAGAAGATAAATACTGTGCATTAGTGTAGTGTACACGCTTAGAAAAAAGGTACTATCTAAAACTTAAAAGTGTTTTCTGGCTGTCCCCATAGGAGAACCCTTTGAAGAACCCTTTTTGGTTCCAGGTAGAACCATTTTGGTTCCAGTTAGAACCTTTTGGGGGTCCATGTAGWACCCTTTCCACAGAGGGCTCTACGTGGAACCCAAAAGGGTTCTCCCTGGAACAAAAATGGGTTATCCTATGGAGACAGCCGAACAATCCTTTTGGAACACTTTTTTCTAATAGTGTAGTCCAGTCTTCTGTTTCTTGTTGCCTTCCTTCCTTGACGAGAGTGTCTGTGTGTGTGTGTGTGTGTGTGTGTGTGTGTGTGTGTGCTCAAAGGAGGAGAGGTCAGAGGTCAGAGAGGTGTCTGTGTTTAAAAGAAGTGTGTCAATAAACAGTGTTTGTGTGATAACATTCTTGAGACCGGCTTTAGTTCAGCAGGTTAACACAGTCCCATGTTCAAACCCTGTGCATCATATCTGACAGCATTGACACTTTGCATGTCACTGTCTTTTCTCATCTTTCTCCTCTCCTGATCTCTCCCTTCGCTTTCTCTCCCTATTCTGTCTCTGTCTTTATCTCTATTTATCTCCCTCTAGCTCTCCGTCCCCCTCCCTCCCTCTCTCCCACAAACACTTGCTCTGCCGGTTGCGACTCAAACTGACTCCCAACTCTGATTGAGAATTTCGCCCCCACTAAATCAATACTCTAATCTTCTTCATTGTTCTCCCTCAATAGTTGTACTCTCCCTGTCTCCCACCTCCGTCCCACACACACACCACACCCACACACACAACACCACACACAACACACACACACACACACACACCACACACACACACACACACACACACACACACACACACACACACACACACACACACACACACACACACACACACACACACACACACACACACACACACACACACACGCGCGCAGACAATCGTCGTCCCCAACCTCCTACTGGGTGGGTAGGAGCCCCTGACCAGCACCCGTCTTCCGTTGGTAGAGGAGACTGTGCTACTGCTCAGTATGGGCCATGTAAAAGAGGACTATTATGATGAAATACTATACAAACACACACCCTGGTCCACTGAGTCATCAAGCAGAAAGGGAGAAGTGGTGAGTTTCTCCTTAGCCCCCAATAGTAATCCCTCTTCTTTCTATTTAACTTCTTATGTCTGGGGCAGTATGAGTAGCTTAGATGAATAAGGTGCCCAGAGTAAACTTCCTGCTACTCAGTCCCAGAAGCTAAGATATGATTGATAAGATTGGATAGAAAACACTCCAAAGTTTCTAAAACTGTTTTGAATGATGTCTGTGAGTATAACAGAACTCATATGGCAGCAAAAGAGAAAAAATCCAACCAGGAAGTGGGAAATCTGAGGTTTGTAGGTTTTCCTATCCAATATACAGTGTCTATGGGGTCATATTGCACTTCCTAAGGCTTCCACTAGATGTCAACAGTCTTTAGAACCTTGTTTGATTCTTCTACTGTGAAGTAGGGGGGAATGTGAGCTGATTGAGTCAGGGGTCTGGCAGAGTGCCACGAGCTCACTCAGGCGCGTCCCCATGAGAGTTAGCTACGTTCCTTTTCGTTTCTAAAGACAAAGGAATTCTCCGGTTGAAACATTATTGAAGATTTATGTTAAAAACATTCTAAAGATTGATTCTATACATCGTTTGAKATGTTTCTACGAACTGTAATGACATTTTTTGACTTTTCGTCTGGACTAAGTGTGCCTGCGTGTCGTAAATTTGGATTTTTGAACTAACTGTGCGAACAAAAAGGACATAAATTTGGACATAAATTATGGACTTTATCGAACAAAATTTTTTTTTTTTTTGTGGAACTGGGATTCCTGGGAGTGTATTCTGATGAAGATCATCAAAGATAAGTGAATATTTATAATGCTATTCTGACTTCTGTTGACTCCACAACATGGCGGGTACCTGTATGGCTTGTTTTTGTGTCTGAGCGCCATACTCAGATTATTGCATGGTGTGCTTTTTCCGTAAAGTTTATTTGAAATCTGACACAGCGGTTGCATTAAGGAGAAGTTTATCTACAGTTCCATGCATAATACTTGTAACTTTTATCAATGTTTATTATGAGTATTTCTGTAAATTGATGTGGCTCTCTGCAAAATCACCAGATGTTTTGGAGGCAAAACATTACTGAACATAACGCGCCAATGTAAACTAAGATTTTGGGATATAAATATGACCTTTATCGAACAAAACATACATGTTTTGTGTGACATGAAGTCCTATGAGTGTCATCTGATGAAGATCATCAAAGGTTAGTGATTAATTTTCTCTATTTCTGTGACTCCTCTCTTTGGCTGGAAAAATGGCTGTGTTTTTCTGTGACTAGGTGCTGACCTAACATAATCAGATGGTGTGCTTTCGTCATAAAGCCTTTTTGAAATCGGACACTGTGGTGGGATTAACAACAAGTTTATCTTTAAAATGGTGTAAAATACTTGTATGTTTGAGGAATTGTAATTATGAGATTTCTGTTGTTTGAATTTGGCGCCCTGCACTTTCACTGGCTGTTGTCCCGTTAACGGGATCTCAGCCATAAGAAGTTTTAACTACCGTTTCTATCTATCTATCTTTCGTTCTAATTCTGTCTGTCCTCTTTTTAATTCTCTTCTGTTTTATATATTAATATTGTAAATGTGAAACATTTTTCTTGAACTTTGTATAATCTTTTTGAGTTAATCTGAATCAGTGGGATAAAAAAAACACTTACATTTTCAACCCTTTAATGAGCTACATAACTGATACCTGTGATATAGACAGTCTGCAACAGTACGTGTATGTTCAAATGAAGGTCTAGTAAAGGATGTTTAACACACATACTGAGACAAAGATAATGAAACGACGAATACCGGCCGCACTCACACACAAGTACACACGCACGCACGCCGGCACGCACGCAACGCACCACGCACGCACGCACGCACGGCCACGCACGCACGCACGCACTCACACACAACACACACACACACACACACACACACACACACCACACACACACACACACACCACAAACTCATATCCCACACTTTTTGATATTCTACCCCTTGTCATTTGCTGAAGGCTTTTCGTTGCGTTTTGCGCTTGCCGAGCAAACAAATCAAAAATGAACGGATGCTACTTCAAAGAAAGAAATGTTCCGAGTTATGTTTTATACTTTTCTTCAAATACGTAACTCCTCCATTGGACTCAGTCAAAATAGGGAATGAGCTGGAGCGCCGACGCACACTCGCACCCACACACACACACACACAACACACACACACAACACACACACACACACCACACACACACACACACAACACACAACACACACACACACACACACACACACACACGCGCACACACACGCACCACACACACACACACACACAGTCACATTAGTGCCTTGAGCCTTCATCAGAGGACTAATTAATACACATTATTCCCGGGAAATTCATAACTTTCAGGGAAGAAATACAAACGAGTTGAAAGGGATCATTTACGACTAATCCGAGCAATGCAGATCAAACAAGCTGAACCGTGGAGGTGACGTTTTAGATGTTCATCCTGCGAAGACTTCACCTCACGGAAGAGATGCCAAGTCAGAGATGTGATTAAGAATTAAGCAAGGTACCTCCTTGTCTTCATTATTCATCACACAAACACATACACACACACACTTCATTATTAATTGCAGGTGTTAAACGCTAAACGAGTGCCTGAGCCAGCAGCGTATCATCTCAAGGAGAAGTGAGAAAGAGAGAAAGATAAAAGAAAAGAGAGAAAGAAAGAAAGAAAGAAAGAAAGAAAGAAAGAAGAAAGAAAGAAAGAAAGAAGAAAAAGAAGAAGAAAGAAAAAGAAAGAAAGAAAAGAAAGAAAGAAAAGAAAAGAAAGAAAGAAGATGAGAGAAAAGTCTGCCATTCCTGGTTTGTATCCGCCCTGGGAAGACAGAGAAAGTTGATTGACTGAGAGGTTAGAGAAGTTGCCAGGGGGATTAACTGCTTGTCTGTGGTTGTTAAGGCCTAGCTGAAAAGGCCTAGCCTCCGTAGAGGCTCCTGATTCTCTGTGTGTGTCTGTCTGTGTCTGTCTGTGTCTGTCTGTCTGGTCTGTCTGTCTGTCTGTCTGGTCTGTCTGTCTGTCTGTCTTGTCTGTCTGTTGTCCTGTCTGTCTGTCTGTCTGTCTGTCTGTCGGTCTGTCTGTCTGCTGTCTGTCTGTGTGTGGTCTGTGTTCTGTGTCCGCCTGTGTCTGTGTCCTGTCTCTGTTGTCTTGTCTGTGGTCTGTCTGGTCTGTGTCTGTCTGCTGTGTGTGTGTGCTGCCTGGTTGTCTGTGTCTGTGTCTGTCTCTGTGTCTGTCTCAGGTGTAGACCTAGAGTGAACATGTTACTTACAAGCCCTTAACAAACAATGCAGTTTTAAGAAAATACCAAAAAAGTAACAGATAAGAATAACAAATAATTAAAGAGCAGCAGTAAATAAGAATAGTAGGGCATATAACAGGCGGTACCGGTACAGAGTCAATGTGTGGGAGCAACGGTTAGTTGAGGTAATTGAGGTAATATGTACATGCAGGTAGAGTTATTAAAGTGACTATGGATAGATGATAACGGAGAGTAGCAGCACGTTCCAGAGGGGGGTCAATGCAAATAGTCTTGGGTATCCATTTGATTAGCTGTTCTGGAGTTTATGGCTTGGGGGTAGAAGCTTTTAGGAGTCTCTTGGACCTAGACTTGTGCGCTCCGGTACCGCTTGCTGAGAAGAACGGTCATTGACTCGGGTGGCTAGAGTCTTTGAAAAATGTGTAATGGCCTTCCTCTGACACGCCTGGTATAGAGGTCCTGGATGGCAAGAAGCTTGGCCCGTGATGCACTTGGGCTGTACGCACTTACCCTTCTGAGTGCCTTGCGGTCGGAGCCGAGCAGTTGCCATACCAGCAGTGATGCAACCCGTCAGGATGCTCTCGATGGTGCAGCTGTCAAACCTTTTGAGATCTGAGGACCCATGCCAAAACGTTTTGGTTTCCTGATGGGGAATAGGCCCTCTCCACGACTGTCTTCGTGTGCTTGCACCATGTAGTTTGTTTGTTGATGTGCACTCCAAGAAACTTGAAGCTCTCAAACCTGCTCCACTACAAGCCCCGGTCGGTGAGAATTGGGGACAGCTCGTCCTCCTTTTCCTGTTGTCCACAGTCATCTCCTTTGACTTGATCACATTGAGGCAAAGGTGTTGTCCTGGCACCACACTGCCAGGTCTCTGACCCCTATCTATAGATGTCTCATCGTTGTCGGTGATCAGGCCTACCACTGTCGTGTCATCAGCTAACTTAATGATGGTGTTGGAGTCGTGCCTGGCCGTGCAGTGTCTGTCTCTGTGTCTGTCTGCGTGTGTGTGCGTGTGTGTGCTGTGTTGTGCGTGTGGTGTCGTTGCGTGTGCGGTGCGCAGTGCGTGCGTGCGCGTGCGTGCGCGTGTGCGTGCGTGCGTGTGTGTGGTGGTGTGTGTGTGTGTGTGTGTGTGTGGATGTGTGTGTGTGTGTGTGTGGTGTTGTGTGTGTGTGTTGTGTGTGTGGTGTGTGTGTAATTTATGTAGGTAAGGCGGAAGGAGATTATTACGCTGGATTGAGCGTGATGTGTTTGTCCATGTTAAATTCGAGCGCATCCGGTCTGACATTTTACACTAGTTTGATAAAAGCCTGGGTTTATTGTGGGCCCTGGTGACAATACTTTTTATTGACTGTCACGCGGATTAAAACCATTAATTCATGGTAATTAACGATCCGGGGGCGGTGGTCCAGGGACAGCAGCTATCCATCGGGATGCTGGGGAGGGAGAGGAAGTCCATTCATCCACAATTAGACACACACACTTATACAGCACACAGCGCAGGCAGAACAAACACACACACACAGTGAATAATTGTTAATGAACCCCCGAGGAAGGCGTTGCCTCTATAAGCACAGATGGAATCAGGTTACTTTCCTTAATTTCTAACCACCAGCAATATAGTACAATTCTAAAATTGACCTTTGACAGAAAGTTTTAGAGCCAGAGGAGGGAGAATCAATATGCAATTATCATTATGTTCATATAAATACTACAACCAATTCAGTGACCTGTTTTGAGGGACTGCTAGTCGTGTCCCTCCCTCTCCCCCTGGTTGAGACTGCTATCGGTCCCTCCTCTCTGCCCCAGTCTGAGGACTGCAGCTTGTCCCTCCCTCTCTGCCTGGTCTGTGAGTGACTGCTAGTCCTGGTGTCCCTCCCTTCTCCCTGTCTGAGGACTGCTAGTCTGTGTCCCTCGCCTTCTCTCCCCGTGTCTTGAGGACTGCTAGGCTTGTCCTCCCTCTCTCCCCTGGTCTTGAGGGACTGCTAGTATGTCCCCCCCGCTCTCCCCTGTCTTGAGAGACTGCTAGTCTGGTGTCCCTCCTCTCTCCCCTGTCCTGAGGACTGCTAGGCTGTTGTCCCTCATCTCTCTCT
>NW_019943157.1:49518-54518 GCF_002910315.2 Salvelinus sp. IW2-2015
CTGGAAGGATTACAATACTGCTTTCTAAATAGTACCAGATACATAAACATTAACAGAACAATACTGCTTATCTAATAGTACCAGATACATATACATTAAGCAAAACATACTGCCTCTAAATAGTACCAGATCCAATAAACATTACACAGAACAATACGTGCTTCTAAATAGTACCAGATAAACATAACTGTACACAAAACAATACTGCTTCTAAATAGACCAATACATAAACATTACACAAACCAATAAGCTGGCTTATCTAAAATATACCAGCATACACATAAACATTACACAGACCACTACTGCTTCTAAATAGTACCAGATACATAAGACATTCACAGAACAATAGCTGCTCTAAAGTTAGTACAGATACATACAACATTACAACAACATACTGCTTCTAAAGCTAGTACCAGAATACATAAACATACACAAGAACAATACTGCTCAAATAGTACGCAGATACATCAACATTAATCAGCAAAACAATACTGCTTCTAAATAGCACCAGATACATAAACATTACGACAGAACCCAATACTGCTTTTCTAAATAGTACCCAGATACATAAACATTAACGACAATAACTGCTTCTAAAAGTAACCAATCCACTAAACATTACCACAGAACAATACTGCTCTTAAATGTACAGATACATAAACATTACCACAGACCATGACTGCTTTCTCATAGTAACCCAGATACAGTAATACATTACACAAAACAATACTGCTTATAAATAGTACCAGATACATTAAACATTACACAAAACAATACATGCTTCTAAATAGTAACCAGATACATAGACAATTACACAAAACACCATACGCTTCTGAAAATAGTAGCCAGATACATAAACATTTACACAAAACACTACTGCCTTCTAAATAGTACCAGATCAATAAACCTTAACCACAACAATACTTGTTCTAAATAGTACCAGATACATAAACATTACACAGAAAATACTGCGTTCTAAATAGTACCAGATCATAAAGCATTACAGCAGAACAATACTGCTTTTCTAAATAGTATCCGAGATACATAAACATTACAGCAGAACATACTGCTTCTAAATAGTACCAGATACATGAAACATCTAACACAGAACATACTGCCTTCTAAATGAGTACCAGATACATATACATTACACAGAACAAATACTGCTTCTAAATAGTAAACAGTACATAACATTACACAGAACAATACTTGCTTTCTAAATAGTACCAGATACATATACATTACAACAGAACAATACTGCTTTAAATAGTAACCAGAATACATAAACATTTAACAACAAAACAAGTACTTGCTTCTAAATAGTACCAGAGACCATAAACATTACACAAACAATACTGCTTCTAAATAGTACCAAGATACATGAACATTACACCAGATACAATACTGCTTCTAAATAGTACCAGATACATAAACATTAACATCAGAACAATACTGGCTTCTAAAATAAGTACCAGATACATAAACTCTACAAAAAATACTGCTTCTAAACTAGTACCCAAGATACATAAAAACATTACACAAAACAATACTGCTTTCTAAATAGTACCCAGAACTGAAACATTACACGAACAATACTGCTTCTAAATAGCTACCAGAATCTACATAAACATTTACATAGAAAATACTGCGCTTCTAACATAGTGACAGATACATAACTGTACACCACAAAACAATACTGCTTCTAAATAGCGCACCAGATACATACACATTACAACAAAACAATACCTGCTTCTAAATAGTACCAGTACATAAACATTACCACAGAACAATACTGCTTCTAAATAAGTAACCAGATACATAAACATTACACGAAACAATACTGCTTCTAATAGTACCAGATACAAAACATTACAACAAAAAACGAATACTGCTTTCTAAATAGCACCAGATACATAAACATTACACAGAACAATACTGCTTCTAAATTAGTCACGCAGATACATAAACATTCACAGCAGAACAATACTGCTTCTAATAGTCTGACAGATACATAAACATTACACAGACATACTGACTGCTTCTAAAATAGTACCAGAGATTACCTAAACATTACAGCAGAAACAATAACTGCTTTCTAAAATAGTACCAGATACACTAAACATTACCAAGAACAATATGCTCTCTAAATATGTACCAATACATAAACATTACAAACCAAACAATACTGCTTCTAAATAGTACCAGATACATAACATATACATCCCAACAATACTGCTTCTATATACGCAGATACATTAAACATTACACAATCAATACTGCGTTCTAAATAGTACCAGATACATAAACATTACACAGAACACATACTGCTTCCTAAATAGTAACCAAGATAACATAAATACACGAACAATACTGCTTCTAAATAGTACCAGATACATAAACAATTACACAGACCAGATACTGCTTCTAAATAGTACCAGATCCACTATAACAGTTACAACACAGAACAATACTGCTTCTAAATAGTCATACAAATCCCCCAAGATACATAAAATTACCAGACAAATACTGCTTCTATAGTACCAGATACATATACATTACACAGAACAATACTGCTCTTAAATAGTACCAGATACATAAACATTACACAAAACAATCTGCTCTAAATAGTACCAGATACAATAACATTAGCACAAACAATACTGGCTTTAAATAGTAACCAGATAATAACATTACACATGAACAACGATACTGCTTCAAAGTAGTACCAGATACATAAACATTACAACAACACTAATACTGCTTCTAAATAGTACCAATACATAAAACAATTACACAGAACAATACTGCTTCTCAATAGTACAAGATACATACACATTACACAAATACAATACTGCTTCTAAATAGTACCAGAGTACGAAAAATTACACAAAACAATACTGCCTTCTAAATAGTAAACAGATCAATAACACATTACACAGACAATGATGCCTTCTAAATAGTCCCAGATACATATGAACATTACACAAACAATACTGCTGTCTAAATAGTAATCCAGATACATAAACATGACAGCAGCTACAAATCACTGCTTCTAATAGTACCCCAAGATACATATAACATTAACAGAACAATACTGCTTCTAATAGTACCAGATACATAAATATTACACAAAACAATACTGCTTCTAAATAGTACCAGATACATAACATTACACAGAAAAAATACTGCTTCTGTAAATAGTACCAGATACATAAACATTACAGCAGAACATACTCGCTTCTAAATCAGTCCAGATACATGAACATTACACAGAACAAACTGCTTCTAAATAGTACAGATCATTAAACATTACACGAACAATATCTGCTATCTAATAGTACCCAGCTATAAACCTTACACAAAACATACTGCTCTAAATAGTACCAGATACATAAACATTACACAAACAATACTGCTTCTAAATAGTTACCTAGAATCCCATAAACATTACAGCAGAACAAAACTCGCTTCCTAAATAGTACCAGATACATATACATTACACCAGAACACTACTGCTCTAAATAGTACCAGATACATAAACATTACACAGAACAATTACTGCTTCTAAGATAGTACGCAGAATACAGTATACATTTACACCAGACAATACTGCTTCTAAATAGTAACCAGATCATAACACATTACACAACAACACATTACTGGCTTCTAACTAGTAGCCAGATACATAAACACTTACACCAAAACAATAGCTGCTTCTAAATAGTACCAGAATACATAAACATTACACAGACGAATCACTGCTTCTAAATAGTACCAGATCAAAACATTACACAGAACAAACCTGCCTTCTAAAATATACAGATACATAACAACAGTACACAAAACATACTGCTTCTAAATAGTACCAGATACATAAAACATTACAATACAGAACAATACTGCCTCTAATAGTCACCCCGAATAGAATAAACATTACACAAAACAATACTGCTTCTGACAATAGTCAAACCAGATACATAAACATTACAGACAAAACAATACTGCGTTGCTAAATAGTACCAGATTACATAAACATACACAGAACATACTGCTTCTAAATAGTACCAGATACATAAACATTACATCAAAACAATACCTGCTTCTAAATAGTACCAGATACATAAACATAACACAGAACAATACTGCTTCTAAATGATACAAGAACCTAAACATTACACACCCAAATACTGCTTCTAAATAGTACCAGATACATAAAACTTACACAGAACAAACTGCTTCTAAATAGTACCGCAGATACATTTACATTAACAAAACAATACTGCTTCTAATAGTACCAACCGCTACATACCATTACACAAACCAATACTGCTTCTACAATAGTACCAGATAACCATAAACATTACACACAGAACAACTGCTTCTAATAGTACCAGATACATTTACATTACAGCAAAACAATACTGCTCTAAATAGTACAGCTACATAAACATTACACAAAACAATACTGCTTCTAAATAGTACCAGATACATTTACATTACACAAAACAATACTGCCTTCTAAATAATACCAGATACAATAAACATTACACAGAACACTACTGCTTCTAAATAGTACCAGAATACATAAAATTACAACAAACATACCTGCTTCTAAAATAGTACGAGAAATACATAAACCATTACACAGAACATACTGCTTCTAAATTAGTACCAGATACATACATACACAGAAGCAATAACTGCTTCTAAATAAGTAACCCGATACAATAAAACAGTTACAAACGAACAATACTGCTTCTAAATCATCACCATGATACAATATGACATTAACAGAACAATACTGCTTCTAAATAGCAACGACGCATACATAACATTACCCAGAACAATTTAACTGCTTTCTAATAGCACCAATACTAAACATTACATCAGAACAAATACTGCTTCTAAAATAGTACCAGATATCATAAACATTAACACTAGAACGAAGTATCTGCTTCTAAAATAGCACCAGATACATAAACATTACACCAGGAAACAAT
>NW_019943157.1:59518-60769 GCF_002910315.2 Salvelinus sp. IW2-2015
CGGGGAAGAATCAGCTCGATGCGTTTTTTGTACATTTTGTGACTATGAGAGACAGCACATTACTACTCTGTTTGATCAAGAGTCTCGTTGTGAGGCTTGTCTATTGTTGTATAATTATGAGTAAAGATGAACTATTTGTGATTATGTAATTGATTTTAACGTTTAATGAAGGAAATCCCCCTTTGGAGTTTACTAATCTTGGTCCGCCATGGCAAGACATTGACATTGATCATCGATTACTACGGGAGGATTCTTGTAGCAGTTACTTGTTAACGAGGGCTAAGTTTGAGGGACCATACTGAGTAAAAGCTAAGGTTTGAGTAGATTTCAGATCTTTTAACCATACACGTGGTTAAATCTGAGACTATTGTACCGAAGATCGAGAATCTTTGATACTAATTACTGTCTGCGCTAGGAATTCTATACTTGATGTGAAGTCCGCAACTGGCAGAATCTATTCTATACACATTTTGAATGTTACTTGAACTATCTTCTAACACCGACGGGGCGGACCTCTCACCGAAGACGGACATCCCAAGGATCACCGACATGAGGTTACATTATATTTGACTGCAATTATTCGATGGTCCAGGTTATGTGCAAAGTTGCATTTCAATGTATTGATTATCAGTGTGTAGTGATTCTTGCGTATTCTCTCTACACCCTTCCTTTTGACCACCGCCGTATACGGTTAGCCTGGCACATTCCGTATTTTCTTGTAACCTATAATTTGTTGTACTGTGGCTTTTCTGTGATTTTGGTTGTTATCATGAATTGAAGGCATGTGGTATGGGAGATCTTAGTGAGATGGGTTCGTGAGTACAACATTTCTTGTTCTTGGAATGAGGATAGTGAGGTAAAGAATACTTTACATTTAAGCAGATATTGATCGTTAAAATATCTGAAGTAATATTAGGAAATTTATTTGTCAATCTGAATATTTTTCCTTGGTGCTCCGATTCTTGTTTATTCATCTACCGGTATAGTTAACCGTTATAATTTCGAGATGATATTTGATAATACAGTCTTTTCAGCTTCTATGACGGCCAAAGACACGCCGCACTGTGTCTGATCTCTTGTGATGTTCTGCCTTGTTCTGATGCCTATCAACGATTGCAGTTTCTGCACGCAGGGGAATCCTACCTCTATGCCTGTGGGAGTAACCGTTGGTTTCTAAGCGATGCCCACAAACTTGCACTGTGGGTTTGGAGGTTTTCATTTCTGTAATTCTTATTCGGATTAACTATCCGT
>NW_019943157.1:60794-72238 GCF_002910315.2 Salvelinus sp. IW2-2015
AATCCGGTAGATGTAATTAACAAGAAGTCGGAGCACCAAGGAAAATATTCAGATTACAAAGTTATAATTTTCCTAATATAACTTTCAGATATTTTAATATCTGATCAATTAGTCTTCTAATTAATGAATTATTCTTTACCTCACGTTAGTCTCATTCCAAACATCGTAAATTGTTGGTTATCTCCACGAACCCATTCTTCACTATGAATCCTCCATACATCAATTGTCTCCATCATTTATTTATTAACTAACTAAATAATCACAGAAATGCACATACAAACAAAGTATATATGGTTACAAGAAAATGATAGGGAATGTGCCCTAGTGGGCTAAACCGGTATTACGGCTTGGTGGACAAAAGGGAAGTGGGTGTAGACTGAGAAAGGCAGGAATTACGCAAATGAATCACTACACACTTGATAATCATATTCATTGAAATGCTAATCTTTTGCACATGAACGCTCACTCATTCAGGAATAATTGCAGTCAATATATATATATTTACTCTCAGTGTGTCGTCGTGATCTCTGTTGGGATCGTCCGTCTTTCTGTTGGAGAGTTTGTCCGCCCTCTCTCTGGTTCCGTGGTTAGAATGGATACTTCAGAGTCCCATTCAGAAATGTTGTAATAGAATAGATGTTTCTGCAGTTGTCGGACTTCACATTCAATGGTATAGAATTCCTAGCTGCAGACTAGTAATTAGTATCAAAGATTTGCTCGTATTCTGTCGGTATCAATAGTCTCAGAGTTTAACCACGTGGTATGGTTAAAAGATTCWGMAATCTACTCAAACCTTAGCTTTTACTCAGGTTTATGGTCTCTCCTCAAACCTTAGCCCTCTCGTGGTAATCAAGGTAAGCTGGTCTAAAGGGAATTCCTCCCGGTAGGGGTTATATTCGTATGATCAATGTCAATGTCTGTGCTCATGGGGCGGACCAATGATTTAGTTAAACTCCAAAGGGAATTGGAGTTTCCTTCATTAAACAGTTTAAAATCACATTACATAATTTCACAAATAGTTTCATCTTTACTCATTAATTTTATACAACAATTAGATGCAAGCCTCACAACTGAGACTCTTGWTCAAACAGAGTTATGSTAATGTGGCTGTATTGTCTCTCATGAGTTTCACAAAATTGTACAAAAAGGACCAGTTCGTAGCTGGATTCTTCCCCGACCGTGTACACCTTCTCCAAAACATGGAAATTGTTCAGTTCTCAAGTTCTGTGATGTGGAAGAGGTTCCTTTGTTCTCCTGTGAACCTCACTCCCTCTCTACTCTGGCCATGAGGAGAGAACTCCTCTAGGAATGTATGACCTGCCTAACAGAGCCTGGGTGTMGGGGGAAGAGAGAGRGGTGGTGAGAGAGAGAGGGGGATGGTGCAGAGAGAGGGGGATRGTGCTCGCTGTACCCAAAGAGGGCCATGTCATGACAGCAGACAACATTACATTTGTAAATATTCACAATGTAAGCAKAACAACTATTTCTAGAGTCCTGAAACAACATCAAGTCAGGATAAAGCAGTTGTACACTGTCCCCTTTGAGAGGAACTCTGAACGAGTCAAGCAACTCAGGAACCAATATGTCCAGGTAAGATGACTATAAAATACAGAACTGGTTTTGAACAAAACCAAGATGCACACAATGGCATATTTTTTAGGTATAATGTAAACTACCGTAATAGCCTAACTCTTATGTTGCCTTGTGTATTTATTTTAGAGAGTCATGGAGATTGAAACCAGGCAAACACCCCACATATTCATCTTTGTGGATGRGGCTGGTTTCAACTTGGTCAAAACACGGCGGAGTGGAAGGAATGTGATTGGGAAAAGAGCCACAGTGGATGTCCCGGGCCAGAGGGGTGCCAACATCACAATGTGTGCTCCAATATCCTCTGATGGATTGCTGTTACACAAACCGCTAATTGGGSSATACAACACCGAGCGTCTCATTTCATTCCTGGATGACCTCTATGGAAGGGTTGTGCCAGGTGAGGAAAGGGTTGCAGTGAGGCGAAATCGGCCAATGTTTGTAATTGTATGGGACAATGTGGCMTTTCACCACTCCCGTGAAGTCACAGAGCAGTATGCAGCCCATCCCAGGATGGTTTTATTTTTCCTCATGGAGGTGGAAGGTTTATGACCACCATCCACAGGATCAAATGTCYCTCCTGGATGCAATGAATGCTGGATGCCTGGACATATCTGCAGAAGATTGCCAGGGATGGACCAGSCATGCCAAAATATTMTTTCCTAGKTGTATTGCCCAAGATGACTTAAGATGAGATGTGGATGAGAACCTGTGGCCAAATGCAGAAGTCAGGGTTGACTAGCATTGCGACTGTATCTGTATCGGTAGATGGTGTATATGCAAACGCTTGTATTTTGGAATCACTCAATGCCAAGAAATGACATAAAACATATTGAAGCATATTGCATCATRTCTGATTCATTCCTGTAAAATATACTGAAGTGAATTCTAAACAGTAGAGAGGTGTCATTCTTGTTTTGTAAAGACATTTGACAAAAGAAAACATTGTGTAACGCTGCCTGTTGCTAGTGTTGTTTAGGTGATTGTTTTATGAGTGACAAAGAGTGCGTGTTGGTGTTTTGGAAGTATGCTTTGACGTGAGACATGTATGAAGTGTTTTGGTAGTTTTAGTGCATTTTGGATGTGAAATGAACTGCTGTGCCAAGCAGAAAGTTGGTTAGGAGAACAGTGTGAAGAGTTTTGAACAAGTGACCTAAGTATTGAGTCATGGGTCCTAGCGATTGTAAAAAAACGGTATTCTTTTCAAAGATTATTCAAGATCTGTCAAGATGTTGGGGATCATGTATAGGCAGCCATTTTCAACTATAACCATATATTTCCATGCAGGTTTAAGTCAAAACTGTATCTTGGCCACTCAGGAACATTCACTGTCTTCTTGGTAAATAACTCCAGTGTAGATTTGGCCTTGTGTTGTAGGTTATTGTCCTGTTGAAAGGTCAATTCCTCTCCCAGTGACTGGTATAAAGCAGACTGAAGCAGGTTTTCATCTAGGATTTTGCCTGTGCTTAGCTCCATCCCGTTTCTTTTTATCCTGAAAAACTCCCCAGTATTTGCCGATGTAAAGCATACCCATACCATGATGCAGCCACCACCATGCTTGAAAATAAGGAGTTCCTCAGTGTTGTGTTGGATTTACCTCAAACAAAAGGCTTTGTATTTAGGCCAAAAAGTGTATTCCTTTGCTGTGTTTTTCTTTCAGTATCACTTCAATGCCTTGTTGCATACAGGATTCATGTTTTGGAATATTTGTATTCTGTATATTTTTATGCTTCTTTTCACTCAGTCATTTAGGTCATTACGGAGTCACTACAATGTTGTTGATCCATCCTCAGTTTTCTCCCATCACAGTCATTGAACTCCGTAGTTGTTATAAAATCACCAATGGCCTCATGGTAACATCCCTGAGCAGTTTCCTTCCTGTCCTGCAGCTCAGTTCAGAAGGATGACTGTGGCTTTGATGTTTCTGGGTGGTTTAATACATCATCCACAGCATAATTATTGGTGGGCTCCCAAGTGGCGCAACGGTCTAAGGCACTGCATCTGAATGCTAGAGGTGTCACTACAGACCCTGGTTGAATTCCAGGCTGTATCACAACCGGCCGTTATTGGGAGTCCCATAGGGTGGTGCACAATTGGCCCAGCATTGTTAAGGTTTTGCCGGGGAAAGCTGTCATTGTAAATAAGAATTTTTCTTAACTGACTTGCCTAATTAAATAAAGGTTTAATTAAATACAACATTTCCTTGACCATGCTTAAAGATGTATTCTATGTCTGATTTGTTATTACTACCCATCTACCAATCAGGCTTTCAAACAGCTCCATGGTGGTTCTAGTTGAATCTGTTCTTAAATTCAGGACTCTACTTAGGGACCTTACCGATGTTGTACGTAAGGAAGACAGCGGAAGGGGTAGCATTCAAAAATCCTGTCAACGAATCATTTTACAAGGCACTGTACGTAGTACGTAGACTAAACCCATCACCATATGTGTTGGAGAGGGGGGGAGTGAGAGGAGGAGTGAGAGGGTGAGTGAGAGGAGGAGTGAGATGAGGATTGATAGGAGGAATGAGATGGGGGGTGATAGGAGGAGTGAGATGGGGAGTGAGAGTAGGAGTTAGTGGAGGAGTGAGAGGGGGAGTGAGATGAGGAGTTAGTGGAGGAGTGAGTGGATGAGTGCGATGATGAGTGGATTGGAGAGTGAGGAGGAGTGAGAGGGGGAGTGAGATGGGGAGTGAGAGGAGGAGTGAGAGGGTGAGTGAGATGAGGAGTGAGAGGGGGAAGGAGATGAGGAATGAGGGGGGAGTGAGATGTGGAGTGAGGTGAGGATTGAGAGGAGGAGTGAGAGGAGGAGTGAGAGGATGAGTGAGAGGAGCAGTGAGTGTGGTAGTGAGATGTCGAGTGAGAGGGGGAGTGAGAAGAGGAGTAAGATGTTGGAGTGATATGGAGGGTGAGAAGGGGATTGAGAGGAGGTGTGATATGAGGAGTGAGATGGGGAGTGAGATGAGGAGTGACAGAAGGAGTGAGAGTGGGAGTGATATCAGGAGTGCGATGAGGAGTGATATGTTGGATTGATAGGGGGAGTGATAGGAGGAGTGAGATGGGGAGTGAGATGAGGAGTGAGAGGATGTGTGTGAGTGGAGGTGTGAGATGATGAGTGAGATGAGGGGTGAGATGAGGAGTGAGAGGGGGAGTGAGGTGGGGAGTGAGATGAGGAGTGAGGTGAGGTTGGGAGTGAGCTGGGGAGTGAGAGGAGGAGTGAGAGGAGGAGTGAGACATACAGTAAGGGAACAGCAGGGAGAGGAGGACAGAACAGCAAAGCCACGACTGATCGAGGATGATAGAACAGGAGAGCCTGGACTGGTAGTGGAGAAGAGGAAGGAGGGATACAGCTAGTGGAGGAGAGAGATAACAGCTTGTTTCTCTGTGACAGGTACACAGGGGTCAGCCTTAGCAGGTGTTTAGCCAACATGGAGCTACAGCAACCTGGTAATGAGAGAGAGAGAACCGCAGGGAAGAGAGAGAGAAGGAGAGAGAGAATGACAGAGACACAGACAGAGGCAGATGGGAAGAATGTGAGAAATATAGGGAAAGAGAAGGTGAGTGAGAGAGAGAGAGATAGAGGTGTAGAGAGAGGTAAATATAGGAAGAAAAGACGAGAGGGAGGGAAATAGAGAGAGAGAGAGAGAGAGAGAGAGAGAGAGAGAGAGAGGAGTAATTGTAAGGGGAAAGTGACTTGGTTAGTGGATACATGTGAGAGTGTGATTTAAACAGGTATTGGCTGGAAACAGTTCATGTAAGGATACAACACCTGTTTCATAAGGAGATAGTTATGTATTATGTTATGTGGTACTGCATGTTTTTGATCATGTCTCTCCCTCTTTCTCTTTCTCTCTTTCTCTCTCTCTCGCTCTCCCTCCGTCCCCCTATCTCCCTCCCTCCTCCATCTCTCTCTCTCTTTCTCTTTTTGTTTCTCTCTCTCTTTCTCTCTCTTTTTCTCAGCATTGTTGTAATGTATTTTCTCCTCCTACAGTCTATCTCTATGCCTGAACAACAACTTGTACAGCACATACAGTACCAGTCAAAACTTTGGACACACCTACTCTTACAAGGGTTTTTATTTATTTTCACTATTTTCTACATTGTAGAATAATAGTAAAATCAAATCAAATCACACGTTATGTGTCACATGCGCCAAATCCAACAAGTGTAGACCTTACTGTGAAATGCTTACTTACAAGCCCCTTATTAAGCATCCGCCTCTTTTTTTAAAAACTTTTCACCTAAAATGACATACCCAAATCTAACTGCCTGTAGCTCAGGCCCTGATGCAAGGATATGCATATTCTTAATACCATTTGAAAGGAAACACTTTGAAGTTTGTAGAAATGTGAAAGGAATGTAGGAGAATATAACACAATAGTTCTGGTAAAAGATAATACAATGAAAAAAACAACCGTTCTTTTGTATTTTTTTTGTACCATCTTTGAAATGTAAGAGAAAGGCCATAATGTATTGTTCCAGCCCAGGTGCAGTTTAGATTTTGGCCACTAGATGGCAGAGTGTGTGTTTCAGACTGATCCAATGAGCCATTGAATTATGTTCAAAATGTTGCCCAAATGTTCCCAAATTGTTTATTAATATATTTTCATATTCAAAATTGTGCACTCTCCTTAAACAATAGCATGCTATTCTTTCACTGTAATAGCTACTGTAAATTGGACAGTGCAGTTAGATTAACAGGTATGTAAGTTTTCTGACAATATCAGATCTGTCTATTTCCTGGGAAATGTTCTTGTTACTTACAACCTCATGCTAATCACATTAGCCTACATTAGCTCAACCATCCCGTGGATTGGAAACCGTTCCCGAAGAAGTTTTTAACCAACAGTGCAGTTCAAAAATAGTTTTCACCAAATAAATAAATAAACTAAACAACAACACAATAACATAACAATAACGAGGCGATATACAGGGGGTACCAGTACTGAGTCAGTGTGCGGGGGTACAGGCTAGTTGAGGTAATTTGTACATGCAGGTAGGGGTGAAGTGACTATGCATAAATAATAAACAGCGAGTAGCAGCAGCGTACAAAACAAATGGGGGGGGTCAATGTAAATAGTCCGGTGGCCATTTGATTAATTGTTAAGCAGTCGTATGGCTTGGGGGTAGAAGCTGTTAAGGAGCCTTTTGGTCCTAGACTTGGTGGTAACGCTTGCAGTGCGGTAGCAGAGAAAACAGTCTATGACTTGGGTGACTGAAGTCTCTGACGATTTTATGGGCTTTCCTCTGACACCGCCTATTATATAGGTCCTGGATTGCAGGAATCTTGGCCCCAGTGATGTACTGGGCCTTACGCACTACCCTTTGTAGCGCCTTACGGTCAGATGCCGAGCAGTTGCCATACCAGGTGGTGATGCAACCGGTCAGGATGCTCTCGATGGTGCAGCTGTCGAAAATTTGAGGATCTGGGGACCCATGCCATATCTTTTCATTAAAACTGAAATAATACATATGGAATCATGTTGTAACCAAAAAAGTGTTAAACAAATCAAAATATAGTTCATATTTGAGATTCTTCAAAGTAGCCACCCTTTGCCTTGATGACAGCTTTGCACACTCTTGGCATTCTCTCAACCAGCTTTATGAGGTAGTCACCTGGAATGCATTTCAATTAGCAGGTGTGCTTTGTTAAAATATTTTTCACAGGAGGTTTCACATGTTGATTCTCACATAACCTTTCACATGTGCGTTCAAATGTTCACGAGATTTCACAGGTGATGTAGTGCAAACAAAAATACGTTATTGTGACACACAGTGTTTTTAACATACAGTGTTTTCAACTTAAATATTTGACACACAACTACATTGTGTATATTTATTGATACAGTAATTATTGTTCAGCATGTCCTTATTTGGGATGAGAAAAGAACAGCAGTGATATTGACCTTGAGTCATGGATTTGAACACTTCTGTTCTGTGGATTGGAGGAAAGTTGTGTTTTAGTAGCGAGAATCGAACATGGTGTAAATTAGACATGAAGAAACATAATGCCAATGCATTTTTCTGTAGCGTTTTGTATATATATATATATATACACCACCGTTCAAAAATGTGGGGTCACTTAGAAATGTTCTTGTTTTTGAAAGAAAATCTAATTTTTTGTCCATTAAAATAACATCACATTCATCAGAAATACAGTGTAGACGTTGTGAATTACTATTGTAGTTGGAAACAGCTGTTTTTTTAATGTAATATCTACATTACGTAGGCTTACAGAGGCCCGTTATCAGCAACCATCACTCCTGTGTTCCAATGGCACGTTGTATTAGTGTCACAGCCGTCGTCAGAAGGAGACCAAGGTGCAGCGTGGTGAGTGTACATTTCTTTTTATTATAGTAAATGTCGCCAATATAAAAAAGTCTCTCTAAGGTCAGTGCGTGACAGTTAGCTAATCCAAGTTGATCATTTTAAAATGACTTTTGCCTGGTACTGTATATGTATATCTACCAGTTCTCACAGTCTCTCGGCAGAATTAGACGTTCATGTTTCTGAAACGTCACATTTCAAAGTTGTTCCAAACGTCAAATTTGTATAAGGTGTTTAAGGTTAAGTTTAGGCATTAACTCCACATTCTTAAGGTTAGGCATTAACTCCGAATGGTTAAGGCTAGGGTTAAGGTTAGGCAGTAACTCTGAATGGTTAAGGTTAGGGTTAAGGTTAGGCATTATTTCAGAATGGTTAGGGTAAGGGTTAAGGTTAGGCATTAATTCTGAATGGTTAAGGTAAGGGTTAAGGTTAGGCATTAACTCAGAATGGTTAAGGTTAGGGTTAAGGTTTCAGATAGGCAAAAAATAAATAAAATATCTTTCTAATGCTGGATTTGAACTTGTAACCTTTGGAATCAGAAGCATATCCCTGTCCACAATGCTCTAGCAAAACCGAAACCTACTTGATTGCAACAGCGCTCACTGTTGCCCCTAGTGGCTAATTTTCACATTATCTCCCGACATCCTCAGACATGGAGGGACGTTGAATACTGACTTGTATCACGGGTGACCTGGATGATGTGTACTGAGTGTACGAAACATTAAGAACACCTGCTCTTTCCATGACATAGACTGACCAGGTGAATCCAGGTGAAATCTATGATCCCTTATTGATGTCACCTGTTAAATCCACTTCAATCAGTGTAGATGAAGGGGAAGGAGACAGGTAAAAAAATATATATATATGTTAATTAAGCCTTGAGACAATTGAGACATGGATTTTGTATGTGTGCCATTCAGAGAATGAATTGGCACCGGTTTGTGTAAAGAATTGCAACGCTGCTGGGTTTTTCACAGTCAAAAGTTTTCTGTGTGTATCAAGAATGGTTCACCACCCAAAGGACATCCAGCCAACTTGAATGCTTTTGACACCTTGTGGAGTCAATGCCCTGATGAATTGAGGCTAGGGGGAGGAGGGCAACTCAATATTAGAAAGGTGTTCTTAATGTTTTGTACACTCAGTGCCTTCGGAAAGTATTCAGACCCGTTGACTTTTTCCACATTTTGTTATTGTGACAGCCTTATTCTAAAATTGAAAAATCCAAATGCATTGTTATATAAGTAACTATCGTCTTCCATCTCTCTCGCATCTCGCATCTTCTCTCTTGCTTCGTTCTCTCTCTCCTCTCTCTCTCCTCTCTCTCTCTCTTCCTCTCTCACGTCGTGCTTCTTCAGATGCTCTCAGCGGTCGAACAAATCAGTCTGGTTGTCTCTCTCATCTCCGTCTCTTCTCTCTCTCTCTCTCTCTCTTCTTTTCTCTCTCTCTTCTTCCCGTCTCTCTCTCTCTCCTTCTCCCCTCTCTACTCCTTCTCTCTCTGACAGAGTTACAACAATAGACAAAGAACTAATAACACACGAATTATTGTATTTTTCTTGTCTATATTGAATACATAATTTAAAAGCATTCACAGTGTAGGATGGAAAAAGTATGTGAACCCCTAGGCTAATGACTACTCCAGAAGCTAATTGGAGTCAGGAGTCAGCTAACCTGGAGTCCAATCAATGAGACGAGATTGGAGATGTTGGTTAGAGCTGCCCTGCCCTATAAAAACTCACAATTTGAGTTTGCTATTCACAAGAAGCATTGCCTGATGTGAACCATGCCTCGAACAAAAGAGATCTCAGAAGACCTAAGATTAAGAATTGTTGACTTGCATAAAGCTGAAAAGGGTTACAAAAGTATCTCTAAAAGCCTTGATGTTCATCAGTCCACGGTAAGACAAATTGTCTGTAAATGGAGAAAGTTCAGCACTGTTGCTACTCTCCCTAGGAGTGTCTGTTCTGCAAAGAAGACTGCAAGAGCACAGTGCAGAATGCTCAATGAGGTTAAGAAGAATCCTATAAGGTCAGCTAAAGACTTACAGAAATCTCTGGAACATGCTAACATCTCTGTTGACGAGTCTACGATACGTAAAACACTAAACAAGAATGGTGTTCATGGGAGGACATTGCTGCACATTGCTGCACATCTGAAGTTTGCAAAAGTTCAACAGGATGTTCAGCGCTCCTGGCAAGGTATTCTGTGGACAGATGAAACTACAATTTAGTTGTTTGGAAGGAACACACAACACTATGTGTGGAGAAAAAAAGGCACAGCACACCAACATCAAAACCTCATCCCAACTGTAAAGTATGGTGGAGGGAGCATCATGTTTTGGGGCTGCTTTGCTGCCTCAGGGCCTGAACAGCTTGCTATCATCAACGGAAAAATGAATTCCCAAGTTTATCAAGACATTTTTCAGGCTATCTGTCTGCCAATTGAAGCTCAACAGAAGTTGGGTGATGCAACAGGACAACGACCCAAAACACAGAAGTAAATCAACAACAGAATTGCTTCAACAGAAGAAAATACACCTTCTGGAGTGGCCCAGTCAGTCCTGACCTCAACCCGATTGAGATGCTGTGGCATGACCTTAAGAGAACAGTTCACACCAGACATCAAGAATATTGCTGAGCTGAAACAGTTTTATAAAGAGTTTTATAAAGAGCAATCGTCCAAAATTCCTCCTGAACTACAGAAAATGTTTGGTTGAGGTTATTGCTGCCAAAGGAGGGTCAACCAGTTATTACATATAATATATAATTGTTTGTGTGTTATTAGTTTAAGCAGACTGTGTTTGTCCATTGTTGTGACCTAGATGAAGATCCGATCAAATTTTATGACCAATTTATGCAGAAATCCAGCTTTTTCCAAAGGGTTCACATACTTTTTCTTGTCACTGAAAGTCTTCATCTGTTTCTCTCTCTCTCTCTCTAATCGATGATCAATGTAAACAGGAGCACCTGAGCTCAATTTCAAGTCTCATAGCAAAGGGCTGAATTACTTATTAAATGGATATTGGTGTTTAATAAATGTGCAAAAATGTCTTACAAAACCTGTTTTCGCTTTGTCATTATGGTATTGTTGTGTAAGATTGCTGAGAATTGTTTTTATTAATGCAATTTTAGAATAAGGCTGTAAACGTACAAAAATATGGAAAGGGTTCAAGGGTCTGCAATCTTTCCTTATGCCACTGTTTTTGTGGCCTAACTCTAGTGGTTCTGGTAAACATACAACTCTGTATTTGTGCATTGATAGGGCTTTGCCCAGGCTTTTTATGACTTCAAACCAAAAAGCGCAGTGTTGTGAGACTCCATGAAATCAAGCCTTTTAGTCCTGAAGAAGTTATGTTTCATTGCTTACTAAAACATTGTTTGGTTTACAGCATTCTTTTTTGATGATTCCACAGCACCACACCAGACCTCAAGACACCACTGGGCATGCCCAGTTTCTCACAACACCACTTGGTGGCCATGGCACACACACATTGATATGTGCTCAGCATTTGCTGGGGAATTACTTACAACT
>NW_019943157.1:72263-81221 GCF_002910315.2 Salvelinus sp. IW2-2015
ATGTGTGTGTGGGTATGTGCTCGTGGAGTGTGTCGTTGATGTGTGTGTATTGTGGTGTGTGTGTGGTGTGGTTGTGTGTGTGTGTGTGTGTGTGTGTGTGTGTGTGTGTGTGTGTTGTGTGTATGTTGTGTGTGTTGTGTGTGTAGTGTGAGTGTTGTGTGTGACTCTCACTTCCGTCTCTTTTTTCCCTCGCTGATTTTAAAACTACCTTGAAGGGTTTATATTTGGAACTTGAAGGCAATTTATCAGCATGGCTCACACACACACACACACACACCACACTCAACACACACCACAACACACACACAACACACACACACCACACACACACACACACACACCACACACAACCACACACACACAGCACACACACACACCACACACACAACACATACAGACAACCCCATGCCACAACTGCTCACATTCTCTGATAGTGTAATTAGCATTTGTCTGTGTTTGTGTGACATTCGTGCATCTTCGGCATGCATCTAGGTGTCCTTTTTATGACGGTAAAATATATACTATTTACTAATTATACTATATGTATAATTATGCATGGTTCCATTCCCTGAGTGAGCACACTGTTCATGTCCCGTTGCTACCCAAGGCAGGCGGTCACAAGTGTCATTCTTAAGAAAGGCATGTCGCCTTATTCCTGTGTGTTGTGTTTCGCTATATACAAATTCAATGTGTATCTATTTCATCCATGCATGTCCATATTCATAGTTGTTTTTGAAGAAGTGCTTATTTTCTTGCTAGATTCAATTTGCCAAAACTTGGCTGTTCCAACTCGCCACCTTTCATTGCTTCCATTATTCTATATAATTAATTACAAATAGTGAAATAAATTCACTATAGAGGATTCAATTCGATAATTTAATTGCTGCATAATGAGCCGCATAAGATGTTTTTTCGTTACTGTATCTCAAGACAATACTGAGCTGTTTTTAAAATGCTTAATCTGTATCCGACCATGTGATTTGAGGCTTGTTTTAAAATGCTATTCTGTTTTCAGATAAGCAGGGATGACTTTAGAGCTGTGTTTTTGGAAAAAGTTTTATTTCGAGCATGTTCAAGGTCTCAACTTGCTGAAAACTGTCCACAGTGTTCCATCATCTGAAGTACACAGTACTGAAAAAAATCACTTACAGGGTGCATCAAACATATTTAGAGCTTGGTTATGCAAAGGGATTCGGTTCAATAGTTGCACAACTTGTGAAAGACTGTGCCACAGCTTTCCCGTATCACCACTGGGATCAGTCATAAACGCTGATTACATCTCTAGGAAGAAAGAATTAACATTAATCGAGGTGGCATCAAACAAACTCTTTATTAAGCTCGTTATATGGGGGAAACTAAATGATGGGATTCTCTATTTCAAGCCATATATTCACTTGTTTTTGAAATTGCTTATTCCGGTAACTCAGAGTATTATGAAAGCTTCCCTGTTTAGACAAATGCGTTGTTAATTATTACTGGTTTTACAGGTTCAAAAATTATTTAAACATTTTATATGAGAATCTATTCTGGTTCACGATTTGATTTTAAGTTTTTTGAGGGAAGAAGCAGTGCGGTCTAACCGAAAGTTGGTTATTCCTTTATCAAACTTGGTTGTGCAACTTGCTGGAAGAAGTTCCACGGGGTTTGACGCTAATCAGTCTGGATAATAAACAGATTACTTGAAACAAAAAAAATTCATAGCCAAAGGGGAATGCTCAGAACATGAGATTTTGAGGACACTGGTTTGAAAAATGGCTGATAATTCGGCGATTTATGCAAACATTTATCAACTGTTCTAGAGAAAAGGGTCGCCGTATTCGGGGCAAAACCCCTATATGATTTATAAAGGCTCGCTTTAATTTGACAAGAAACTCTATGTATCTGACAGAGAGCGGCAATTGGCTGGCAACTGCAAAAGCCGTACACACAGCGTGACTACACCGAGATAACACTGACCCGCCAAAGAAAAGCGCACGTGAGAAGAAAGCACTACAGAGGGGCATTGCAACAATGGAGGAGGAGAGGGAGAGAGTGATATCGTATGGGGCTTTTCAGACATGAGAGGGCCTGATAAATGAGCAAGTGCTCAGAGTTTCCAAACAGAAAGCGGAAAAATTTGGGCTAGTTGTCGGGTATCGATGACATAGAGACTAGTAAATGTGTGAAACTAGTAACGCCCCGTAGGTCATTTAGGCAACGACTACACTGAGCGACATGCCGATGTCAGTGCTAAGAGACTGAACATGGCAACACAGATTCGGAAAGAATATAGAGTTTGTGGTCACGACAATGCCATCAAAAAAGAACGAGCGAAAAGATGCGATTAATGATGTTTGTGGTTTAGGGAAAGGTCAATGCATTTCTTGTCTGACGTGAAAGCCTTGTCTGATGGTCGCCACCAGGGGCTGGGAGAGTCCTTACCATCGACCTAGCGGTCCAAGAAACCGAGGCGAGTACGAAAAAAGGAACTTACCAGAGGCGCATCAAAACCATGAGTGTGTTATAAGTCGTTAGGAAGCGGAAAGGAATTTGCGGAGGTGAGGGGACACCAAAGTGAATCTTGTGGGGTGTGTCTAGACGGCCCGGGTGAAAACCCTGGGCCACAGCTAGTCATTCCAAGATATGACAGTCAGGTAAAAGAAAAAAAAGGTAATAACGACAACAGTCCAAAACAGAAACTATAGTGGTCTGAGTATGGGTGGAACGCAGGTTTCCTTAGGGCGTACGGTGCTTAGGCCAACTAGAGGAGCGGGAGAATAGATATCAAAATATGATATTGGCCTAAAGGCAGAGGCAAACCGAATGTTAAGTGGAAGCCGAGTAGGTGAAAGAAGCCCAACGACGTTCTGTGAAAGCGGTGCATGTGTAATGGGTGCGACTGAAATAAAGTAGCAGCCAAGACCGGGCTTAAAGACGGCCATGCGCATTCATTCACCGTCGCTAAATAATGTAACTGGCCACCAAGTTCCCACAGCGATCCATTAGTGTGTGTGTGTGTGTGTGTGTGTGTGTGTGTGTGTGTGTGTGTATGTGTGTGTGTGTGTGTGTGTGTATGTGTGCCAGGTGATTAGATGTAATCTGATTACAAAAAAACTAACTGAGATCAGTTATGTTAACAACACGAATAATGTAATCAGATTATGTTACGGATTACAATTTTGGATTTGGAGCTAGTAACTGTTACAGCTTACATTTAGAAAATAACCTACCCAAAACTGTGTGTGTGTGTCCATGTGAGTGTGAGTGTGCGTAAGTGTGTGTGTGTTCTTATAGATAGCGCAGAGCAGCAGTAATGGCAGAATTTTGTCTCACTTTCAGCCATTGTGTTCCATCATTATAGAAACTGTAATTAGTGTGTGTGTGGACTCTGCCCCTCTTTGTGGCCATGATGACTGTGTGTGTTTAGTCTGCGTGTGTGTCTTCCGCGATAGACATAGTGTGTCTATTTCAGCCAGGGTGTCAGGGGGATTTCAGTGTCCAGCATTAATGGTGGTGTCTCAAATGGCACACTATTTCCTATATAGGGCACTTATTTTGACCAGGACCCATAGGTAATAAAGGAAATAGGGTGCAAATTGGTGCTAAATCATCAGGGCATCCTACAACCTAATTACAGAACCATCACTGGCAGAACAACCCTGAGGCAGTTTATGGATGTAACATACATAGGTAGATCCAGAAAGACCAAGCCCCCCAGACTAAATACAGACAGAAACACTGGGATGAGTACAATGTCAATAAAGATGGAATTGGGTGGTGTTGAAATGAGAGGTTAGTGGTTAGTCTAAACCAACTCCCTTTAGTTTACGATTAGAGGAACTATGGTTTATTAACAGCTGAGTTAAGGAAAGGTTAGTGTTCTATATGGCACAGTGTGTGTGTGAAGGGGTGTGTGTTAAAGGGAAAATCCACTCAAAGTGTTGCATGTCAGCAGTCAAGCTTTCAAGATATTGGACATTCAAGAGTCAAATTGATGATGTGTCCAGTACTTTGCTTCTTGAAAGTCAAATATCTTGTAACCTTGACTGCTGACAGGCAAAACATTTTTGGGACTCTATCAACAGTGGACTAATGAAAAAAATCCCCAAATATTATTTTTGACTTTTGCCACGAATCTCGTTGACAAGAAGGAGAGTAAATTGAATTGTGTTAATTTAATGAACTTGCAGTGGATGTGTGTAGTGGCGGTTCTAGCTTGTATGGCTCCCTGGGCGAACCCCCGCTTCCTGGGCTCCCTTGGCGCCCCGTGCCGCCCCCGGCAAGATGCCCATGTCTCCTATACCTAAATCCACCACTGGGTGTGTGATACCCCTGATTTCACTCTTTCATTTTCTCTTTCTCTTCCTCTCTCTCTTGAGCTCTCCCCCTCTCTGTCTCTCTCTGGTTAGTTTACCCTCACCCCTCGCTCTCTGTCTCTCTCTCCCTCATTCCCCCTGTCTCTCTTTCGATTCCCCCACTCTAGCTCTCTTCTCTTTCTTGCTCTCTCTCTATAGAACGGATGTTGATATGAAGATCAATCTATTTCATTCTTCTCATTGCAGAAAGCTCTCTCCTCTGGCCAGCCAGAGTCCCCAGATCCAGCTAGTAGGCCGTTAATTGACTCTAGATCATTATTTAGTTAATTATACTCCGGGACAGATTGCTAATAAATAATGATATGAATTATTCAAACCATATGTAGGGCTCTGACTGGTTGTAATGATTGGCAACACCAGGCGGAATGGAGAGAAAGAAGCCTGGGGAATTGGAGGAGAGAAAAGAGAGAGACATGATCCACTCCGTACAGTAAACGCTCCCATCATTGTGAATATATACTTTGGAAGAGACGTAGGCTGGTGGTTCAGCCAGGTCACCCGTGATACAAGTCAGCATCTGACATCCATCCATGTCTGAGGACGTCAGGGTTGTGAAAATCAGCCACTAGGGGCAACACTGAGCACTGTTTCTTTCAAGTAGTTTTCGGTTTTGCTAGAGTGTTGTGGCGGATGGGATTAATCCTCTGCCTCTTTTTTGCTTTAAGCCTATCCCAAACCTTAACCCTTACCTTAGCCATTCAGAGTTAATGCCTAACCTTAACCCTTACCTTAACCATTCAGCGTTAATGCCTAACCTTAACCCTTACCTTAACCATTCAGAGTTAATGCCTAACCTTAACGTTTGAGAAACATGGATTGTCTAATTCTAATGTGAGACTGTGAGAGTTGGCGCTGGCTAATGTGGTCCAGAAGAAGAGAGGAACAGAACAGAAACTGAACTTTAGACAGGGTGCTAGCTCAGACTCTGGACCTCATCAAGACCACTATATACTAGAAGGAGACCAACCAACACAGCTATTTCCTCCTGTGTGGCTCAGTTGGTAGCGCGTGGCGCTTGCAACGCCAACGTTGTGGGTTTGATTCCGGTTGGGACCACCCATTTGAAAATGGATGCACACACTGCTTATGCTTCAACTAACATCAACTAATATACGGGGCGGCAGGTAGCCTAGTGGTTAGAGTGTAGAGGCGACAGCGTAGCCTAGTGGTTAGAGTGTAGGGGCGGCAGCGTAGCCTAGTGGTTAGAGCGTTGGACTAGTAACCGAAAGGTTGCAAGAGCGAATCCCCAAGTTGACGAGGTAAGAATCTGTCGTTCTGCGCCTGAACAAGGCAGCATGAGGCCGTCAATGAAAATAAGAATGTATTCTTAACTGACTTGCATAGTTAAATAAAAGTAAAATTTAAAAAATGCTTACTGTAAGTCAATTTGAATAAAAGCGTTCACTTATAGTACCAGTCAAAGTTTGGACACACCTACTCATTCCAGGATTTTTCTTTGTTTTCACAATTTTCTACATTGCACAATAACAATGAAGACATGACAAAACTATGATATAACAGATATGGAATCATGTAGTAACCAAAAAGGTGTTGAACAAATTCAAAATATATATTCTATATTTGAGCTTCTTCAAAGTAGCCTTTGCCTTGATGACAGCTTTGCACACTCTTGGCATTCTCTCAACCAGCTTCATAAGGTTGAAACTATTTCAATTGACTGGTGCACCTTGTTATGGCCACTCCAATACCTTAACTTTGTTGTCCTTAAAAGTTAATTTGTGGAATTTCTTTCCATCTTGATGCGTTTGGGCCAATCAGTTGTGTTGTGACAAGTTATGGGTTTTATACAGAAGATAGCCCCAAGTCCATATTATGGCAAGAACAGCTAAAATAAGCAAAGAGAAACAAAAGTCCATCATTACTTTAATACATGAAGGTCAGTCAATCCGGAAAATTTCAAGAGCTTTGGTAGTTTCTTCAAGTGCAGTCTCAAAAACCATCAAGCGCTTTGATGAAACTGGCTCTCATGAGGACCGCCACAGGAAAGGAAGACCCAGAGTTACTCTGCTGCAGAGGATACATTCATTAGAGCTACCAGCCTTAGAATTTGCAGCCCAAATAAATGCTTCACAGAGTTCAAGTTACCGACACATCTCAACATCATCTGTTCAGAGGAGACTGTATAAATCAGGCCTTCATGGTCGAATTGCTGCAAAGACACCATTACTAAAGGACACCAAAAATAAGAAGAGACTTGCTTTGGCCAAGAAACACGAGCAATGGACAATAGACTGGTGGAAATCTGTCCTTTGGTCTAATGAGTCCAAATTTGCGATTTTTTGGTTTCAAACGACGTGTCTTTGTGAGACACAGAGTAGGTGAACAGATGATCTCCTCATGTGTGGTTCCCAACGTGAAGCATGGAGGTGGAGGTGTGATGGTGTTGGGGTGCTTTGCTGGTGACAATGTCAGTGATTTATTTAGAATTCAAGGCACACTTAACTAGCACGGCTACCAACGCATTCTGCAGTGATACGTCATCCCATCTGGTTTGGACTATCATTTGTTTTTCAACAGGACAATGATCCAACACATCTCCAGGCTGTGTAAGGGCTATTTGACCAAGAAGGAGATGACCTGGCCTCCACAATCACCTGACCTCAACCCAGTTGAGATGGTTTGGGATGATTTGGACCGCAGGGTGAAGGAAAAGCAGCCAACAAGTGCTCAGCATATGTAGGGAACTCCTTCAAGACTGTTGGAAGAGCATTTCAGGTGATGCTGGTTGAGAGAATGCCAAGAGTGTGCAAAGCTGTCATCAAGGCAAAGGGTGGCTACTTTGAAGATTCTCAAGTATAAAATATATTTTGATTTAACACTTTTTGGGTTACTACATGATTCCATATGTGTTATTTCATTGTTTTGATGTCTTCACTTTTATTCTACAATGTAGAACATAGAAAATAAAGAAAAACCCTTAAATGAGTAGGTGTGTCAAAATGTTTGACTGGTACTGTATATGTTACATGTGTTATCTATTTCAAAACCTGATTTTATTGGGAGAGGATATCATGAATGAAGAAGGTTTGATAAGAGGGAATATAACACAGGAGATTTACTGTGGTGAATCACTAACCCCTTTGACTGAGCTTCAATTATTGACGGAGAACGTGAGTTGAAAATCCCACTCATTGCTCATGGAGCGGTCTTTGCTCATTGCTCATGGAGCGGTCTTTGCTCATTGCTCATGGATCGGTCTTTGCTCATTGCTCATGGANCTCATTGCTCATGGAGCGGTCTTTGCTCATTGCTCATGGAGCGGTCTTTGCTCATTGCTCATGGATCGGTCTTTGCTCATTGCTCATGGATCGGTCTTTGCTCATTGCTCATGGAGCGGTCGTTGCACATTACTCATGGATCGGTCTTTGCACATTGCTCATGGAGCGGTCTTTGCTCATTGCTCATGGAGCGGTCTTTGCTCATTGCTCATGGAGCGGTCTTTGCTCATTGCTCATGGAGCGGTCTTTGCTCATTGCTCATGGATCGGTCTTTGCACATTGCTCATGGAGCGGTCTTTGCACATTGCTCATGGAGCGGTCTTTGCACATTGCTCATGGAGCGGTCTTTGCTCATTGCTCCAGCACTCAACGTCCTTTTCCCCACTCCACAAATAATAGTTCAGCACTCACAGAAAAAAACTCCACCTTCAAATTCGCTCCACAAATTTTTTGGTTCAAAAAGATCATTTAACAAACATGTACCATTTGGTATTCAAGTAGGCTATCGTAAGAAGCTTCAACATTTAAATAACATGTCATAGTCTATAGAAGAAGGACCTACCTGGTTATATGTGGCCTCTGTGTTAACAAACAAACAGCTTCTTCTCTAATCTATTGATGATCAGATAGTTCAGTTGTTGCTGGTTCTGTTGCTGGTTCTGTTGCTGGTTCTGTTGCTGGTTCTGTTGCTGGTTCTGTTGCGACCACATTTGACAGTTGATAGACAACTGTTTTGAAACAATGGCCTATAGGAATATAGAAACCAAACCGTCTCTGGTGCTGCTGCATGTGCTCATTGGTTGTCTTGTTATCAAATTAGGCTACAAAGGCTTTGACCTATTTCTTTGTCAACTCATATCAACATCTCTGCGCATTAGTGGTGGGGTAAGCTAAATAAATACAGCAGAATAGGCCTTATTAAAAGAACAGTGATGAAGGAAATGAAAAATGTTGGGCAGAGTGGTACCGGAGCAAAATTGGAGGAAGAATGTCTATTTGTATTTGTATTTATTAAGGATCCCCATTACCTGCTGCCAAGGGAGAAGGCCAATACGCCAACATTTTGTAAATCCGTTCCATGCCACAGCCAAATGACTCAAGCTCCGCTTCTCGCTCCACTCCAGCTCCACTTCTCGCTCCGCTTCTCGCTCCGCTTCTCGCTCCACTCCAGCTCCACTCTGCTTACATCCTCTGACTACTGATCAGTTTCTCAGGTCCATTCTAGCTCTCATACTGATCCAGTTATCAGGCCCATTCTAGCTCTCAAACTGATCCAGTTTTCAGGATCAGTATGAGCCTTAGAATGGGCCTGAGAATGTGTATCATCTCTCGAGCTCAGCCTCAGAATCTTCGGCTGGCCTGAT
>NW_019943157.1:82492-93337 GCF_002910315.2 Salvelinus sp. IW2-2015
CGTTGGGCCAGTAACCAGCAGGTAGTCTAGTGGTTAGAGCGTTGGGCAAGTAACCGAAAGGTTGCTAGATTGAATCCCTGAACCGACAAAGTACAAATGTGTCATTCTGCCCCTGAACAAGGCAGTTAACCCACTGTTCCTAGGCCATTGTTGTAAATAATATTTTTTTCTTAACTGATTTGCCTGGTTAAATAAAAAAAATAGAGAAGTGTGATAACCAGCAAAGAGAGGGAAAAAACAGATGTGAGGAAGTTGAGTGTGCTTGCTGAAACTCTTAAACTACTCACCATCAAACAAACATGCAGAAAGACTCAGGTTGCCTGCAAAAATATATGTGACCCTATTTACACTTTTTGAACGATAACAATATTTGCATAAAACCAAATTCATTTCAATGGCCAAAAACGTATACTAATCAAGACCAATCTACTCTAGACCCATTTAACTTTGGAGGGTCCTTCCAAGAACCCTATATGAACAGTCCACCAGCCTTATTAGTGTTTAAAATAAATGATTTATGACAATATATTACATCATAAGTCTTTTATTTGAGGGACTTGTTATACCCTAACACAGTGGTGTTGTGAAACTCTTGGTTTCAGGCCACATCAAGCCTACAAATCACATTATGCTGGTTTGCAAAGTTATGTTTAATTCCTATTTGAATCCAGTCAGAGTTAGGATAGCCAACAAGCTGATTTTGTTTTTCACCCACAACCCGCATTCAGAACGACTACTGGGTAGGGCAGCTTGAACACTGAGACTACCTCAATCCTCTAAACTGGAACAACTGTCCCAATAACGGGTGCACTAAGTCCAACCACTAACAGATTGGATTAGTTTAGAAAAAAATTATGCTATTTTTATTTTTGGGGGCGTACATTTTTTCAATCAATCAATGTACATGCAAAAGCACAGATATTAAAGCAAACAATTCAGAAACTCAACTGGCAAGAGAGCATGCTGGGAAATATGATATATGGTTCTATGTAGTGATGGGGACACAGCTTCCTGAAATATTGAGTGTTTCAAGCCAATTGTGTCAAAAATAGGTTCATTACTCAAGGCTTTGATCAACACGGTGTACACTAGTGGCTCCTTCTGGTCAAAAGATTTTTGGCAGCCAAATTATTATAGATGACGTCCCATACACTTTAGCACATGCGCAGGAAAGCCTTTTTATCTTCTACCGAAACCACTACCATATCAATCAGATGTTTTTTTGACCAAACAAAGCTTTCGGACATCATTGATCACGTGCTTCTGATAAAGTGATACAAGCATCTGCTTCGAAGTAAACTGCTTAGCGATTTCAACGCATGCCTGCCTCGGTGCTCTGGTATACAAATGTACCATCACTAGTTCTATGTAGAAGAACCCTTCTTGCCTTCCAAAGAACTCTTGTCTTCCAAAAAGTGTCCCTCAGATCAAAATGTTTCTTGGTAGAACCCTATCCCTCCGCAAAGAATCATTTTGGAACCCTTGTATTGTATAACTAGTCACGACCATTACCACTGCAGCCAATACCACTATTTTACCTTATTTCACAACCGTAAATACTTTAAGACAAGCTCACAAGCACACACATTTTCTCCAGGAAATGTTCTTTTCAGGTTTAATTTGTGTGTGTTTTGTAGCGTGATTGGGAGGTGGCGGGGGGTGTAGGGGTGAGGGGCAGTGATTGGGAGTTACAAGGGGGATGTAGGACCGGGGAGGTCGTGGGGGGAGGGGGGGGGGGGGATGAGAATTGGGGACACCTGCGTCAAGTGGCACCCGCTATTCCGTACATAGTGCACTACTTCTGACCAGAAATCTATGGGCCCTGGTCAAGGGTAGTGCATGCAGCAGTAAAGCGGTAGTGCGGCCGGTCTGATGAAGCAATTAGCGCTGGGGCCCTCAACCACTCAATCACACTGACACATCAATAGTGTCCCGATGTAGCCATTCCTCAACACCCAGCCAACTCACCTTGCCCGCTCTGCTAATCGCTGCAATCATTCAGTGGGGAAAGCCTGAACTCCCACCCTCTGGAGCGCCACCCCTCCATTTCTCCCTCCCTCCCTCGCTTTCTCTCTCCCCTTGATTCAACCCCCTTCATCCTTCCTTCTGTCTCTTTCTCCTCAAGTGCCGGCTCGTCCAGAAGTCAGTGTCGCTCTCTTCCTCTCCATCCTCCTATCCTTTTTTCAATTCCTCTGTTCTCCTTTCTCAACACCTAGCCAAGTCTTAGCGGGGAGCTGGTATGAGAGAGCAGTGACGTACTATACACACTAAATGGAACACAGTGGTAGAACCATTGAATAGGGTTGTCAAACAACAACAAAACATCTTTGGGGAGGGTTGTATGTTTTTTTATTGGGAAAAGAGGAGGGTAGTGTGTTTTTCCCTTTGGTTTTAATTCACCGTTTTGCAGGTTTCACTATATAATTTCTTCCATCCTAGCCACATTTCAAGTTGTAATAGTCCTATGTACGGGATACACATGATATACACCATCCAATGAACTGTTTACTTGCAGGTTCCTTCTCAACAATGCAACAACAAAAATAAATAATAAAAGATAAGAATTACGATCATAAAGTAAATGGCTCAGTAGAATAGAATAAACATTTTAGCATAAGTATAATACAGGAAGGCACAATTTATAGTCCAATATTTTGGGGACGGCAGAATTGGGGGGCAAGTGCTTAAAAATATTGATGTCCTGAGGACTTTGGGAAATGCAGGAGCAATAAAAACACTTTTTATGTTTGGTGGAACTTTGTTGTGGACGTTTGGAGAACGTGGATGAATGTTTAATTCTGCAGTGAGACTGTGAGAGCTTGTTGGTGGATCGGGTCACATTGCCTCCTCTGCTTCCTGAAGCCAACAATGAACTCCTTCGTTTTGCTGACATTAAGGGAGAGGTTGTTGTCCTGGCAGAACAATGCCAGTTCACTTACATCCCTACAGGCTGACTCATCGTTGTTGGTTTTCAAGCCTACAATCGTGGTGTCGTCAGCACACTTGATGATGGAGTTGATGTCGTGGGTGAAAGGGTGTACAGCAGAGGGCTGAGGACACACCCCTGGGGGTCCCCTGTGTTAAGAGACAGTGTGGAGAAGGTTTTGTTACCAATCCTCACAGCCTGTGGTCTGCTCGTCAGTCCAGGATTCAGTTCCAGAGGGTGTAGTCCAGACCCAGGAAGCTGAGCTTGGTGTTGAGTTTGGAGAGAACAATAGTGTTGAATGCTGAACTGTAGGCAGTGAACAACATTCTAATATACAGTTGAAGTCGGAAGTTTACATACACTTAGGTTGGAGTCATTAAAACTTGTTTTTCAACCACTCCACAAATTTCTTGTTAACAAATAATAGTTTTGGCAAGTCGGTTAGTACATCTACTTTGTGCATGACACAAGTCATTTTTCCAACAATTCTTTACAGACACATTATTTAACTTATAATTCACTGTATWACAATTCCAGTGGGTCAGAAATTTACACACACTAAGTTGACTGTGCCTTTAAATAACTTGGAAAATTCCAGAAAATGCTGTCATGGCTTTAGAAGCTTCTGATAGGCTAATTGACATCATTTGAGTCAATTGGAGGTGTACCTGTGGATGTATTTCTCGGCCTACCTTCAAACTCAGTGCCTCTGCTTGACATCATGGGAAAATCAAAAGAAATCCACCAAGATTTTTTTAGCCATTATTGTTCCAGGTAAGTTGACTGAGAACACTTTCTCATATACAGCAACAACCTGGGGAATAGTTACAGGGGGATGAATGAGCCAATTGTAAACGAGGAATTATTAGGTGACCATGATGGTTTGAGAGGCAGATTGGGAATTTAGCCAGGACACCAGGGTTAACAGCCCTACTCTTACAACAAGTGCCATGGGATCTTCAATGACCTCAGAGAATCAGGACACCCGTTTAATGTCCCATCCAAAATACAGCACCCTACACAGGGGACTGCCCTGGAATATTTTTTAGACCAGAGGCTAGAGTGCCTCCTACTGGCCCTCCAACACCACTTCCAGCAGCATCTGGTCTCCCATCCAGGGACTGACCAGGACCAACCCTGCTTAGCTTCAGAAGCAAGCCAGCAGTGGTATGCAGGGTGGTATGCAGGGTGGTATGCTGGGGAGCAATTTCCAAATGCCAGAAGGTACCACGTTCACCTGTACAAACAATAGTATGCATGTATAAACAACATGGGACCACGCAGCTGTCATACCACTCAGGAAGGAGACATGTTCTGTCTCCTAGAGATGAACGTACATTGGTGTGAAAAGTGCAAATCAATCCCAGAACAACAGCAAAGAACCTTGTGAAGATGAGTGAGGAAACAGGTACAAAAGTATCTATATCCACATAAAAACGAGTCCTATATCGACATAAGGAAGAAGCCACTCCTCCCAAACTGCCATAAAAAAGCCAGACTACGGTTTGCAACTGCACATGGGGACAAAGAGTGTACTTTTTCATCTGGTCTGATGAAACAAAAATAGAACTGTTTGGCCATAATGACCATCGTTATGTTTGGAGGAAAAAGGGGACGCTTGCAAGCTGAAGAACACCATCCCAACCGTGAAGCAAGGGGTGGCAGCATCATGTTGTGGGGTGCTTTGCTGCAGGAGGGACTGGTGCACTTCACAAAATTGATGGCATCAGGAGGCAGGAAAATTATGTGGCTATATTGAAGCAACATCTCAAGACATCAGTCAGAAAGTTAAAGCTTGGTTGCAAATGGGTCTACCAAATGAACAATGACCCCAAGCATACTTCCAAAGTTGTGTTCAAAATGGCTTAAGGACAACAAAGTCAAGGTATTGGAGTGGCCATCACAAAGCCATGACCTCAATCCTATAGATCATTTTTGGGCAGAACTGAACAAGTGTGTGCGAGCAAGGAGGCCTACAAATCTGACTCAGTTACACCAGCTCTGTCAGGAGGAATGGGCCAAAATTCACCCTTATTGTGGGAAGTTTGTGGAAGGCTACCCGAAACGTTTGACCCACGTTAAGTAATTCAAAGAACTATGCTATCAAAACTAATTGAGTGTATGTAAACTTCTGACCCACTGGGAATGTGATGAAAGAAATAAAAGCTGAAATAAATCATTCTCTCTACTATTATTCTGACATTTCACATTCTTAAAATRAAGTGGTGATCCTAACTGACCTAAAACAGGGAATTTTTACTAGGATTAAATGTCAGGAATTGTGAAAAACTGAGTTTAAATGTTTTTGGCTAAGGTGTATGTAAACCTCTAACATCAACTGTAGACTGTAGGTGTTCCTCTTGTCAAGATACGGCCGTGTGAATAGCGATGGAATTGGCATCTTCCGTGGATCTGTTGGAGCGGTAGGCAAATGGGAATGGGTCCAGTGTACCTGGCATACAGCCTTGATGTGGCCCATGACCAGCCGCTCGAAGCACTTCATGATGAGCGGAGTGAATGCGACGGGGCGATAGTAATTTGAGCATGTCACCTTGTTTTACTTGGGCACTGGGACAATGGTGGTCTCCTTGAAGCAGKTGGGGACTACAACCTGGGACAGGGACAGGTTGAAGATGTCAGAGAAAATGCCCGCCAGCTGGTAAGCACACACTCTGAGGACGCAGCCTGGGATGCCATCTGTGCCAGCGGCTTTGTGAGTTGCTCCCTCCAGAGTTGCTGCTTGTAGGCGGGGAGTAGGAACAGAGAGACGTGATCTAATTGGCCAATGTGGGGGTGGGGATGGCGTTATATGCATCACGGATGTTAGTATATACATGGTCCAGCACGGATATACGTTCTTCCTTTGCTTGCATGCTCCTCCCCTGTCAAGGTGTTTTGGTACTTCCCATATGCATTATGCTTTTCCGTGGCACTAATTTTACAATAGGTCAATATGGTCTACCAGTCTAACTGTATGTCCTGCCCTCTATCCACCATTCATAGTGACAATAGTGGTAAGTGGATCGTTTACCCAGATCTACAATAGGCTAACTAGCAATCATACCACGTACAAAATCATTCAAAGCTGCACCAATTTTCTATGTAAATCCACAAGAACAAGGAGAAATAGCTGATAGGCAGTGGAGAGCCCAGGTGCGACATCGTGCTTGAAAGAACAGTGATGACATGAGACACGCAGCTCAAAAAGCACCCATATTGATCATGTTTAGGGACAAAACAATTATCTAGACCAGCTTGCAACACCACAATGCAATGAATAAAGGCATTATTGTTTTCAAGTGGTTCTAACATTCTACCCAAGGCTTTAAACTGCAGGGAAAATGTCAGTTGAATAACGGCGCAAAAAGCAATGTGATTTAAATTCCATTTATCTTTTAGGATCAGTAGTGGGTCTACTCTGGACTGTTGATAAGGATCAGTAGTGGGTCTACTCTGGACAGTTTATAAGGATCAGTAGTGGGTCTACTCTGGACTGTTGATAAGGATCAGTAGTGGGTCTACTCTGGACAGTTGATACGAGATCAGTAGTGGGTCTACTCTGGACAGTTGATAAGGATCAGTAGTGGTCGTATACTCTGGACAGTTTTATAAGGATCAGTAGTGGGTCTACTCTGGACAGTTGATAAGGAGTCAGTGTGGGTCTACTCTCACAGTTTATAAGGATCAGTAGTGGGTCTCACTCTGGACAGTTTATAAGGATCAGTAGTGGTCTACTCTGGACGTTGATAAGGATCAGTAGTGGGTCTACTCTGGACAGTTGATAAGGATCAGTAGTGGTCTACTCTGGACAGTTGATAAGGATCAGTAGTGGGTCTACTCTGGACAGTTTATAAGGATCAGTAGTGGGTCTACTCTGGACAGTTTGATAAGGATCAGTGTGGGTCTACTCTCACAGTTTAAAGGATCAGTAGTGGGTCTACTCTGGACAGTTTATAAGGATCAGTAGTGGGTCTACTCTGGACAGTTTAATAAGGATCAGTGTGGGTCTACTCTGGACAGTTGATAAGGATCAGTAGTGGGTCTACTCTGGACAGTGTATATAGGATCAGTAGTGGGTCTACTCTGACAGTTGATAAGGATCAGTAGTGGGTCTATCTCTGGACAGTTGATAGGATCAGTAGTGGGTCTACTCTGACAGTTAATAAGGATCAGTGGGGTCTACTCTGGACAGTTGATAAGGATCAGTAGTGGGTCTACTCTGGACAGTTATAAGGATCAGTAGTGGGTCTACTCTGGACAGTTGTATAAGGATCAGTAGTGGGTCTACTCTGGACAGTTGATAAGGATCAGTAGTGGGTCTACTCTGGACAGTTAGTATAGGATCATAGTAGTGGTGTCTACTCTGGACAGTTGATAAGGATCAGTGAGGGTCTACTCTGGACAGTTGATAAGGATCAGTAGTGGGTCTACTCTGGACAGTTTATAAGGATCAGTAGTGGGTCTACTCTGGACAGTTTGATAAGGATCAGTAGTGGGTCTACTCTACAGTTTATAAGGACAGTAGTGGGTCTACTCTGGACAGTTTATAAGGATCAGTAGTGGGTCTACTCTGGACGTGTAATGAAGGTCAGTAGTGGGTCTACTCTGGACAGTTGATAAGGATCAGTAGTGGGTCTACTCTGGACAGTGTATAAGGATCAGTAGTGGGTGTACTCTGGACAGTTGATAAGGTCAAGTAATGGTACACTCTGGATCAGTATGATAGGATCACTGTGGTGTCCACTCTTGATGATTTATAATGCCTAGAAGGCACAGTTGCAGGCCAGCTTGGCTGTTTTTTTCTTCTGAAACTGAGATGCGCTATTTTGTTGTCAGATATCATTCTCTCAAGTTGTCCTATATAACGTGGCACATATGTTTCCTGCAGGTCCAGTTATTCATGGAAATGAACTTGTGTTCTGCCTCTCTCTCGATCCGAGCGGTTTATCCCCGTGCACCTAGACCCTACGCTTCAATATCCAACTGAAACTAATGTTTCCTGTAAAATTTACAGAGGGAGGAAAAAACCATCATGATAATCAGGGAGAGAAGGGAGTAGGAATGGTGCTAGTGAAGGGAGAGGGAATGTGAGTGAGTGAAGTGAATGATGGACAGAGAGGAGTGAGTGGTTGGAGCGAGTGAGTGAGTGAATGTAGGAAGAGAGTGAGTGATGTGAGTGATGGTGACAGAGAGTGAGTGAGTGAGTGATGACAAGATATGATGAGTAGTGAGGATATCAGAGAGTGATGTGAGTGAATGATGACAATAGATTTAGATGAGTGAGTGAGTGAATGGATGAGAGTGAGTGAGTGAGTGAGTGAGTGAGTGAGTGAGTGAGTGACAGAGAGGTGATGTGAATTGAGTTGAGTGAGTGATGGACAGAGAGTGATAGGAGTGGAGATGAATGGACAGAGATTTAGATGTATTGTGAGTGTAGTGATGGATTCAGTAGTTTAGTGGAGTGAGATGATGATGTGGAAGAAGAAGTGAGTGGAGATGAAGTGAGGGATAAAGTAGCAGAGTGTGAGTCAGTGAGTGATGGACAGTAGATTTAGTGAGTGAAGTGCGTGATGGACAGAGGATGTGAGGTGTAGTGAGTGAGTGAGTGAGTGAGTGAGTGATGGACAGAGGTAGAGTGAGTGAGTGTGATGAAGATGTTAGAGGATGTGTGGTGTGAGTGATTGAGTGAGGAGTGAGTGAGTGAGTGTAGTAGAGATTTGAGTTAGGTTATGAGTGAATGGTGAATGAGGAGCTGTGAGTGAGGACAGAGGGAGTTAGTGAGTGAAGTGAGTCAGGAGTGAGTGGTGACAGAATTGAGTGAGTGAATGCAGTGAATGAGTGATGGACAAAGAGAGTGAGTGAATGGTGAGTGAGTGATGGACAGAGTGAGTGAATGAGTGAGTGAGTGGAACGCGATTAGAGGTGAAGTTGCATGTGTCTTAGGCTATTGGAATGCTCGAATTGATATTATGTTTGTGAGATTATGTGACCAGGACAAGGCTGCGGTTCAGTCTTCTTACTCTACACTCATCCATCTTTGGAGATTCCAACAGTATCTCCTTCTAAAATATGATTACACTTTGGGTAGCACCCTTTCTAATATAAGGGTATGTTGCACACTTTTACAGGACCATAAGGGTAGTGCACAACTTTTGACCAGGACCCATAGGGTAGTGTACTACTTTTGACCAGGACCCATAGGGTAGTGTACTATTTTGACCGGGACCCATAGGGTATGTATATACTTTTGACCCAGGACCATAGGGTAGTGTACTACTTTTGACCAGGACCCATAGGGTAGTGTACTACTTTTGACCCAGGACCCATAGGGTAGTGTACTACTTTTGACCAGGACCCATAGGGTAGTGTACTACTTTTGACCAGGACCATAGGGTAATATATATTCATGGGATGGGTGCCATTTGGAAAGCAGACACTGTGAAATAGGTCCATGTTTCTTTCCCTTTTCTCTGGCTTTAAGTATTGTGTTTCTTAGTTTGACTAGAATGTCCTGATACTATGATTGATGAAACTATAGAGTATCTGTGAGATTCAAGTGTTAGTGGTCACAGATTTAGAAAGCTTTGGACTTGAAGAGTCTGAGATCTTAAGGCAGCTTTGTCTTGATTATTCCTCCCACATCTGCCTCTGTCCTTGGTTATTAATATGGCTATTCAGTGTGTACTAATTAGGGTTGAATGGTGGGAACCCGGTTACTGGGATTTACCGGGATTTACAGCCCAGAGTCACTCCCTTTTCCCGGGATAAATAACTGCATGAAACCTGTACATTTTTATAAATTATTTATGTGAACAGCATAGTGTGAAATGGAACTGTTAAATTTATGAGATGTCTACACCCGTCTTCTCTACGGCCTCTGCGTGGTGAATCCTCAACCCTCAGGGTGGGGACAGACAGCCATCTCAGTGTAGAGCGCAGTTCACAAATGCATGTGTAGACCTATGATCTCATCATGGTAAATTATTTTCATGTGACAGGTAGGTCTACATTTGCTACAGCATAGCCTATGTTACAGTAATATAAAGACACGTCTCATTTAACCAATCTACATCTGGAGTTCGGGGATCACCTTGTTTTTTTTTTATTGTAAAAGAAAGAAACAACAAAGATAGAAACATTTTTTATTACAGCTGCAGAGTTTTTAGGACAACCTATCGCTCGAATATCGTTGCTTTAATCAGTACAGCTCCATCAATCAAATCATATTGCGTCCAAAATAGAATAATCCTGTTCTAGATTGATATATAGCCCTATTCTGTATATAAGAATGTCCTAGCTTACCTCTTTCAGGTAATACATTCAATGCAGTATTAGCCTTAATTTAGATAATTAAAGATGGGTTATGTGTAATAATCTTCTGATTTATAGCCTCTGTCTCTTGCACGATAACACAAGCACCTGTGTTCCTCTGGGCTCTGCTATAAAAAAAAATGCTCCTTAGCTCTGGAGTCCCATGCAGGAAAAACTAGACTAGAATAGCTTGCTGAACATTTCGTTTTTGAGAATTTCTTATAGCAACAGAGTATTCGAAGAGGGACGCAAGCTCTTTTTTGCTGAATGTTAAATACAGCAGCCAATAGAACACACCGGGTAGTTTGAAAAGAAGAGGGACCGCGTGATGGCGGTAGTGCTATAGCAGTTATTTATTCAGACCCATAAACCATCAATCTTTGCGAAGAGAAGTGAAAGCATTCTGCATCTAGTTTTATATATTCAAGGATTGTCATCAAATTGTTTTGTCACATACACATGGTTAGCAGATTTAATTGCGAAATGCTTGTGCTTACAGTTCCAACCATTCAGTAATATCTAAAAGTAATCGAATCTAACAATATTCACAACAACTACCTTATAACTTCACAAGTGTAAAGGAATGAATAAAAAAATGATACAGGGTG
>NW_019943157.1:93757-116208 GCF_002910315.2 Salvelinus sp. IW2-2015
AGAGATTGAGTGAATGAGTGAATGAGTGAGTGAATGAGTGATGGACAGAGGTTGAGTTAGTGAGTGAGTGAGTCAGGGAGTGAGTGATGGACAGAGATTGAGTGAGTGAATGAGTGAATGAGTGATGGACAAAGAGAGTGAGTGAATGAGTGAGTGAGTGATGGACAGAGTGAGTGAATGAGTGAGTGATGGACAGCGATAGAGTGTGAGTGCATGTGTCTTGGCTATTGGAATGCTGAATGATATTATGTTTCTGTGAGATTATGTGAACACAGGCAAGGCATGCAGGTGTCTGCAGCTCATTCTATCTACCTCTCCACTTTGGAGATTCCAACAGTATCTCCTTCTAAAATATGAATTACACTTTGGGTAGCACCCTATTCCTAATATAGGGTAGTGCACAACTTTTTATCAGGACCCATAGGGTAGTGCACAACTTTTGACCAGGACCCATAGGGTAGTGTACTACTTTTGACCAGGACCCATAGGGTAGTGTACTACTTTTGACCGGGACCCATAGGGTAGTGTACTACTTTTGACCAGGACCCATAGGGTAGTGTACTACTTTTGACGCAGGACCCATAGGGTAGCTTTACTACTTTTTGGACCGAGGAGCCCCATAGGGTAGTGGTACTACTTTTGACCAGGACCCATAGGGTAATATACTATTCATGGGATGGGTGCCATTTGGAAAGCAGACACTGTGAAATAGGTCCATGTTTCTTTCCCTTTTCTCTGGCTTTAAGTATTGTGTTCTTAGTTGACTAGAATGTCCTGATACTATGATTGATGAAACTATAGAGTATCTGTGAGATTCAAGTGTTAGTGGTCACAGATTTAGAAAGCTTTGGACTTGAAGAGTCTGAGATCTTAAGGCAGCTTTGTCTTGATTATTCCTCCCACATCTGCCTCTGTCCTTGGTTATTAATATGGCTATTCAGTGTGTACTAATTAGGGTTGAATGGTGGGAACCCGGTTACTGGGATTTACCGGGATTTACAGCCCAGAGTCACTCCCTTTTCCCGGGATAAATAACTGCATGAAACCTGTACATTTTTATAAATTATTTATGTGAACAGCATAGTGTGAAATGGAACTGTTAAATTATATGAGATGTCTACACCCGTCTTCTCTACGGCCTCTGCGTGGTGAATCCTCAACCCTCAGGGTGGGGACAGACAGCCCATCTCAGTGTAGAGCGCAGTTCACAATGCATGTGTAGACCTATGATCTCATCATGGTAAATTATTTTCATGTGACAGGTAGGTCTACATTTGCTACAGCATAGCCTATGTTACAGTAATATAAAGACACGTCTCATTTAACCAATCTACATCTGGAGTTCGGGGATCACCTTGTTTTTTTTATTGTAAAGAAAGAAACAACAAAGATAGAAACATTTTTTATTACAGCTGCAGAGTTTTAGGACAACCTATCGCTCGAATATCGTTGCTTTAAATCAGTACACTCCATCAAATCAAATCATATTGCGTCCAAAATAGATAATCCTGTTCTAGATTGATATATAGCCCTATTCTGTATATATAGATGTCCTAGCTTACCTCTTTCAGGTAATACATTCAATGCAGTATTAGCCTTATATTTAGATAATTAAAGATGGGTTATGTGTAATAATCTTCTGATTTATAGCCTCTGTCTCTTGCACGATACACAAGCACCTGTGTTCCTCTGGGCTCTGCTATAAAAAAAAAATGCTCCTTAGCTCTTGGAGTCCCATGCAGGAAAAACTAGACTAGAATAGCTTGCTGAACATTTCGTTTTTGAGAATTTCTTATAGCAACAGAGTATTCGAAGAGGGACGCAAGCTCTTTTTTGCTGAATGTTAAATACAGCAGCCAATAGAACACACCGGGTAGTTTGAAAGAAGAGGGACCGCGTGATGGCGGTAGGCTATAGCAGTTATTTATTCAGACCCATAACCAATCAATCTTTGCGAAGAGAAGTGAAAGCATTCTGCATCTAGTTTTATATTATTCAAGGATGTCATCAAATTGTATTTGTCACATACACATGGTTAGCAGATGTTAATGCGAAATGCTTGTGCTTCTAGTTCCAACCATTCAGTAATATCTAAAAAGTAATCGAATCTAACAATTTCACAACAACTACCTTATACTCACAAGTGTAAAGGAATGAATAAGAATATGTACAGTGGGGAGAACAAGTATTTGATACACTGCCGATTTTGCAGGTTTTCCTACTTACAAAGCATGTAGAGGTCTGTCATTTTTATCATAGGTACACTTCAACTGTGAGAGACGGAATCTAAAACAAAAGTCCAGAAAATCACATTGTATGATTTTTAAGTAATTAATTTGCATTTTATTGCATGACATAAGTATTTGATCACCTACCAACCAGTAAGAATTCCGGCTCTCACAACCTGTTATGTTTTTACTTTAAGAAAGCCCTCCTGTTCTCCACTCATTACCTGTATTAACTGCACCTGTTTGAACTCGTTACCTGTATAAAAGACACCTGTCCACACACTCAATCAAACAGACTCCAACCTCTCCACAATGGCCAAGACAGAGAGCTGTGTAAGGACATCAGGATAAATTGTAGACCTGTACAAGGCTGGGATGGGCTCAGGACAATAGGCAAGCAGCTTGATGAGAAGGCAACAACTTGTTGGAACAATTATTAGAAAATGGAAGAATTCAAGATGACGGTCAATCACCCTCGGTCTGGGGCTCCCATGCAAGATCTCACCTCGTGGGGCATCAATGATCATGAGGAATGTGAGGGATCAGCCCAGAACTACACGGCAGGACCTGGTCAATGACCTGAAGAGAGCTGGGACCACAGTCTTCAAAGAAAACCATTAGTAACACACTACGCCGTCAATGGATTAAAATCCTGCAGCGCACGCAAGGTCCCCCTGCTCAAGCCAGGCGCATGTCCAGGCCCGTCTGAAGTTTGCCAATGACCATCTGGATGATCCAGAGGAGGAATGGAGAAGGTCATGTGGTCTGATGAGAACAAAAATAGAGCTTTTTGCTCTAAAAACTCCACTCGCCGTGTTTGGGAATAGAAGGATGAGTACAACCCCAAGAACACCATCCCAACCGTGAAGCATGGAGGGGAAACATCATTCTTTGGGGATGCTTTTCTGCAAAGGGGACAGGACGACTGCACCGTATTGAGGGGAGGATTGGATGGGGCCATGTATCGCGAGATCTACACCAACAACCTCCTTCCCTCAGTAAGAGCATTGAAGATGGGTCGTGGCTGGGTCTTCCAGCATGACAACGACCCGAAAACACACAGCCAGGGCAACTAAGGAGTGGCTCCGTAAGAAGCATCTCAAGGTCCTGGAGTGGCCTAGCCAGTCTCCAGACCTGACCCAATAGAAATCTTTGGAGGGAGCGAAAGTCCGTATTGCCAGCGACAGCCCCGAACCTGAAGGATCTGGAGAAGGTCTGGTATGGAGGAGTGGGCCAAAATCCCTGCTGCAGTGTGTGCAAACCTGGTCAAGAACTACAGGAAACGTATGATCTCTGTTAATTGCAAACTAAGGTTTCTGTACCAAATATTAAGTTTGCTTTTCTTGATTGTATCAAAATACTATGTCATGCAATAAAAATGCAAATTAATTACTTAAAAATCATACAATGTGATTTTCTGGATTTTTGTTTTAGATTTCCGTCTCTCACAGTTGAAGTGTTACCTTGATAAAAATTACAGACCTCTACATGCTTTGTAAGTAGGAAAACCTGCAAATCATCAGTGTATCAATATTGTTCTCCCCACTGTACATAAAATATATGAATGAGCGATGGCCGAACGGCATAGGCAAGATGCAGTAGACTGTAGATTTACAAGTATTACATATGAGGATGAGTAATGTAGGGTATGGAAACATTATATAAAGGTGGCATTGTTTAAAGTGGCTAGTGATTACATTTATTACATACATTTTTCATTATTAAAGTGGCTAGAGATGAGTCTGTATGTTGGCAGCAGCCACTCAATGTTTATTGATGCGTGTTTAACAGTCTGATGGCACTTGTAGAAAGACAGCTGTTTTTCAGTCTCTCGGTCCCTGCTTTGATGCACCTGTACTGACCTCGCCTTCTGGRTGAAAGTGAGGTTAACAGGCAGTGGCTCGGGTGGTTGTTGTCCTTGAGGATCTTTTTGGCCTTCCTGTGACATCGGGTGGTGTAGGTGTCCTGGAGGGCAGGTAGTTTGCCTCTGGAGAGCCTTAAGGTTGTGGGCAGAGCCGTTGCCATACCAGGCGGTGATACAGCCCGACAGGATGCTCTCGATTGTGCATCTGTAAAAGTTTGTGAGTGTTTTTGGTGACAAGCTGAATTTCTTCAGCCTCCTGAGGTTGAAGAGGCGCTGCTGCGCTTTCTTCACCACGCTGTCGGTGTGGGTGGACCATTTCAGTGTGTCTGTGATGTGTACGCCGAGGAATGATGAATGATGAACAAAGGAAAACTAAACTTATTTCGTTTAATTGTTGAAAGCGAAAAACGAATGATGCAACAATAGAGCGAGAAAGAGCAGGTAGGCTAATATTAATATTATGAAAGGTGTGTCAGCCTACTAATTATACAATGAGGCCCTATTATATTTCAAAATTAAAATCAAATGCACTAGCCTATACTTGTAACTGTAGCCGCATCTGCTCCGCCACAATTGCATGTTCTCTTCTGCTTCATCATTGTTTGAACAATGTGTGTAATTCCAGTCCATATATAGTATAATATAATACAGTATGGCAATACAGTTCACACACAAAAAGATTAGCCTACTGGAGCTAGTTTCATTTGTTTAACCAAGAGAGCATATAGCTAGCTACATCTATGGGCTTTTCTGTTTTTTTTCTGTTTTTAACAGCACCATATTTTTTGAGCTTGGTCTGATTAAACGTGGTTAATTTAGGGATCGTACAATGTATTTAATATATGGCTCATCAGCCTCAGGAAGCATCAGGCTTGAATTTTCATGCTGATTAAAGCTATAATCAATTCCAGACATTTATATGCCATATAATGCTTTATATGCCATATAATGCTTTCGAATGACACTGCTGGTTTTGGCAGGACATACCGGGTTAACCAGGAGAAAAGGGATTTATTCTCTGGATGGAACATTTGTAAAATATCAAGAAAATATTAAACTCTAGTATTAACGTGGGTTGATCTCTCAGATAGAACATACTGAGACAAATTGAATGGAAACAAGAACAATGTACTCATTTGACAGGCGTGTAGGCTGTAGGATTGTTGATCACACACACACACACACACACAACACTCCGTGTTTCAGAGCTTGCAGGCGGTATCCCTGTTGATCAATTAGTCCAAGCTACATTATTCATAAAGTTTTCAAATGAAACACAATCAAACTCCCACACCTAAACACCTCACTGCATCTGCTAAACTCAGCAAAAAAAGAAACGTCCATTTTTCAGGACCTTGTCTTTCAAAGATAATTCGTAAAATTCCAAATAACTTCACAGATCTTCATTGTAAAGGGTTTAAACACTGTTTCCCATGCTTGTTCAATGAACCATACACATTTTATGAACATGCACCTGTGGAACGGTCGTTAAGACACTAACAGCTTACAGAAGGTAGGCAACTAAGGTCACAGTTTTGAAAACTTAGGACACGAAAGAGGCCTTTCTTCTGACTCTGAAAAACACAAAAAGAAAGATGCCCAGGGTCCCTGCTCGTCTGCGTGAACGTGTCTTAGGCATGCTGCAAGTAGGCATGAGGACTGCAGATGTGGCCAGGGCAATAAATTGCAATGTCCGTACTGTGAGACGCCTAAGACACCGCTACAGGGAGACAGGACGGACAACTGATCGTCCTCACAGTGGCAGACCATGTGTAACAACACCTGCACAGGATGAGAACATCCGAACATCACACCTGCGGGACAGGTAAAGGATGGCAACAACAACTGCCCGAGTTACACAAGGAACGCACAATCCTTCCATCAGTGCTCAGACTGTCTGCAATAGGCTGAGAGAGGCTGGACTGAGGGCTTGTAGGCCTGTTGTAAGGCAGGTCCTCACCAGACATCACTGGCAACAACGACGCCTATGGTCACAAACCCACCGTCGCTGGACCAGACAGGACTGGCAAAAAGTGCTCTTCACTGACGAGTCGCGGTCTTGTCTCACCAGGGGTGATGGTCAGTTTGCGTTTATCATCGAAGGAATGAGCGTTACACCGAGGCCTGTACTCTGGAGCAGGGACAATTTGGAGGTGGAGGATTCGTCCTGGTCTGGGGCAGTGTGTCACAGCATCATCAGACTGAGTTTGTTGTCAATGCAGGCAATCTCAATGCTGTGCATTACAGGGAAGACATCATCCTCCCTCATGTGGTACCCTTCCTGCAGGCTCATCCTGACATGACTCTCCAGCATGACAATGCCACCAGCCATACTGCTCGTTCTGTGCGTGATTTCCTGCAAAACAGGAATGTCAGTGTTCTGCCATGGCCAGCGAAGAGCCCGGATCTCGATCCCATTGAGCACATCTGGGACCTGTTGGATTGGAGCGTGAGGGCTAAGGCCATTCGCCCCAGAAATGTCCGGGAACTTGCAGGTGCCTTGGTGGAAGAGTGGGGTAACATCTCACAGCAAGAACTGGCAAATCTGGTGCAGTCCATGAGGAGGAGATGCACTGCAGTACTTAATACAGCTGGTGGCCACACCCAATACTGACTGTTACTTTTGATTTTGACCCCGCCTTTGTTTAGGGACACATTATTCAATTTCTGTTAGTCACATGTCTGTGGAACTTGTTCAGTTCATGTCTCAGTTGTTGAATCTTGTTATGTTCATACAAATATTTACACACGTTAAGTTTGCTGAAAATTAACACAGTTGAAAGTGAGAGGACGTTTCTTTTTTTGCAGAGTTTATAACACACCCCTATTAAACCTGTGAATGTATGTGACCAATTATCTTTTATAATCAATGAGTGGAAAAAATACAAAAAAAGCTCCCTAAACTGAAAACAATAATCCAGAAATAATAATAATCCCAGGAAGACAATGTAGCCAAGCCTCTGATTTAGTGTGGAAAAGTAATGAGAGAGAGAAAGATAAACTGAGAGAGACTCCTGCAGTTCTGTCTCAGGCTGGGTATGTACATAGTCAATGGTAGTCTTCGAAGGGACACCTATGTTAGGTACAGCTGTAGCTCATCTCTTGGCAGTAGTACTGTAGATTACTTTATCACTGACCTAAACCAAGAGTCTCTCAGAATGTTCACAGTGAGCCCACTGACACACCTATCAAATCACAGCAAAAGTACTGTCTACTTGAACAGAGCAATACTCAGAACATGAGGCATCAAAGCCAAAGGAAAAAATATATATTAAGAAATGTGCTAAAGGCCAAAGCCCTTCACTAACACGATTCTTATAACTAAATGAGACGCAGAGACATGACAAAAAGAAGGAAACTGTATTGGGTGTTCTTCTTTCAACTCTCCCCGGGGAAGTACAAACAAAGGCCCGTGTAAGGGCTATCTTTTATTTATACATTTTTTTTTCATTTTTAAATTTCACAAGGTAGGCTAGTTGAGAACAAGTTCTCATTTACAACTGCGACCTGGACAAGATAAAGCAAAGCAGTTGTCACGCCCTGACCTTAGAGATCCTTTTTATGTCTCTATTTTGGTTTGGTCAGGACGTGAGTTGGGGTGGGCATGCTATGTTTTGTGTTCTATGTTTTCTATTTCTGTGTGTTTGGCCGGTTGTGGTTCTCAATCAGAGGCAGCTGTCTATCGTTGTCTCTGATTGAGAACCATACTTCGGTAGCCTTTTCCCACCTGTGTTTTTGTGGGTAGTTGTTTTCTGTTTTGTGTTTCTGCACCAGACAGAACTGTTTTCGTGTTGTTCTATTTTTGGTTATTTTGTCTCAGTGTTCAGTTTTAGTAAAGAAAGCATGAACACTTACCACGCTGCGCTTTGGTTCACACCTTCTTCATACGACGACCGTTACAGCAGTGCGACACAAACAACAAAACAGAGTTACACATGGAATTAACAAACATACAGTCAATAATACAATAGAAAAAGTCTATATACAGTGTGTGCAAATGAGGTAGGATCAGGGAGGTAAGGCAATAAATAGGCCATAGTCGTGAAATAATTACAATATAGCAATTAAACACTGGAGTGATAGATGCAGAAGATGAATGTGCAAGTAGAGATACTGGGGTGCAAAGGAGCAAAATAAATAAATAACAGTATGGGGATGAGGTAGTTGGATGGGCTATTTACAGGTGGGCTATGTACAGGTGCAGTGATCTGTGAGCTGCTCTGACAGCTAGTGCTTAAGTTAGTGAGGGAGATATGAGTCTCCATCTAAACAATCAAATAAAAATACAACTACCAGTTGGTACTAAACTCAAAACCAACAGCTTGAGCCGAACCTGTAACAGGGACTAATTTCACTGTGGAATTCGCCGTAACCTCCGGCTGTAATCATTCCGCCTCCCCTCTGCCCTTCAGTCAGGTCCTTAAAGTAGCACCAATAGCAATTAGTGAATTGACCTCAGGTGAGCTCATCAGTAGTGGCTGTACTGTGGCGCACCTCCAAGAGAGGTGGGCCGCAGCCTTTGCGAGGGTTAACACGTTTAAATGTCTTTCTCACGTCGGCCAGAAGAGGGGGGGGCACAGTCCTTGTTAGCAGGCTGCGACAGTTGCACTGTATTATCCTCAAAGCGGGTAAAGGTGTTTGTCTGGAATCGAGACGTCGGTGTCTGTGACGTGGCCGGTTTTCTTTTGTAGTCCGTGATTTCCTGTAGACCCTGCTACATACATCTCCTGCCTGAGCCATTGAATTGCGACTCCACTTTGTCCCTGTACTAACATTTCGCTTGTTTGATTGCCTTACAGACAGAGTAACTACACGGTTTATATTCAACCATATTTCCAGACCTCTTTCCATGGTTAAATGCGGTGGTTTGCACTTTCAGTTTTGCGCAAAAACCGCCATCCATCCATAGTTTCTGGTTAGGGTTGGTTTTAACAGTCACAGTGGGCACAACATCTCCAATGCACTTCCTTATAAACTCATTCAGCGTATATATCGATGTTATTCTCTGAGGCTGCCCGGAACATTTCCCTGTCCGCGTTATCTAAACAATCTTGAAGCGTGGATTCCGATTGGTCAGACCAGCGGTGAATGGTTCTAGTTACAGGTACATCCTGTTTTAGTTTCTTCCTCTAAGACGGTAGGAACAAGATGGAGTCGTGTTTGGATTTGCCGAAGGGAGGGCAAGGGAGGGCTTGTCTGCATCGCGGAAGTTAGAGTAGCAGTGATCGAGTGTATTGCCCGCACGAGTGCTGAAATAAATATGCTGATAGAATTTAGGTAGCCTTGTTCTTACATTTGCTTTGCTAAAATCCCCAGCTACAATAAATGCATCCTCAGGATATATGGTTTCCAGTTTACATAAAGTCCAGTGAAGTTCCTTGAGGGCCGTCGTGGTGTCTGCTTGAGGGGGTATATACACCACTGTGACTATAACTGACGAGAATTCTCTTGGCAGATAATTTGGCCGGCATTTGATTATAAGGAATTCTAGGACTCTTCTGCTGCGACGTTGTTTTGGGTCAGTTTCTGGGATTAGAACCACTGTCCTGGGTGGTGGTCCGAACAAAGGATCTGCTTCGGGAAAGTCGTATTCCTGCTGTCAATGTTGGTAAGTTAACCTCTCTGGGATATTCCCTTGGCCAATAGCCAGGGAAAATGTAGAGCGCCAAATTCCCAAAAATTATATAAAATCAAACTTTCATTAAATCACACATGTAAGATACCAAATTAAAGCTACACTCGTTGTGAATCCAGCCAACATGTCAGATTTCAAAAAGGCTTTTCGGTGAAAGCATATGCTATTATCTGATGATAGCACAACAGTAAACAAAGAGAGTGTAGCATATTTCAACTCTGCAGGCGCAACACAAAACGCAGAAATAAAATATAAATCATGCCTTACCTTTGACGAGCTTCTTTTGTTGGCACTCCAATATGTCCCATAAACATCACAAATGGTCCTTTTGTTCGATTAATTCCGTCCATATATATCCAAATTGTCAATTTATTTGGCGCGTTTGATCCAGAAAAAAACAGCTTCCAATTTGCRCAACGTCACTAMAAAATATCTCAAAAWTTAMCTCTAAACTTTGCCAAAACATTTCAAACTACTTTTRTAATACAACTTTARGTATTTTTRAACGTTAATAATCRATYAAATTGAAGACGGGTCTATCTGTTTTCAATACAGGAGGACAACAAACTAACGMTACTTTTCTAGTCTTGCGCAACTCTCAAACAGTACACATAACGTTACACTGATTCCAGATGGCCGTACTTCTTCATTGCACAAAGGAATAACCTCAACCTATTTCCAAAGACTGGTGACATCCAGTGGAAGTGGTAGGAACTGCAAAGAAGTCCCTTAGAAATCTAGTATCCCAATGAAACCTCATTGAACAGACAGTGACCAAAAAAAAAATATATGTGAATGGTTAGTCCTCGGGGTTTTGCCTGCAACATAAGTTCTGTTATACTCACAGACATGATTCAAACAGTTTTAGAAACTTCAGAGTGTTTTCTATCCACATCTACTAATAACATGCATATCTTATATTCTGGGGATGAGTAGAAGGAAGTTGAAATTGGGCATGCTATTTATCTAAAAGTGAAAATGAAAGTTTGATTTTAATATCATGTTATTGGAATTTGGCGCTCTGCATTTTCCCTGGCTTTTGGCCAAGTGGGACGCAAGCGTCCCAGAGGGGTTAATGCAACTGCTGTGTCAGATTTCAAAAAGGCTTTACGGCGAAAGCACACTTTGCGATTATGTTAGGTCAGCGCCTAGACACAGAAACCCATACAGCCATTTTCCAACCAAGGAGAGTGTCACAGAAGTCAGAATAGCATTATACATATTCACTTACCCTTGATGATCTTCATCAGAATGCACTCTCAGGAATCCCAGTTCCACAATAAATGTTTGATTTGTTCGATAAAGTTCATAATTTATGTCAAAACACCTCCTTTTTGTTAGCGCGTTTAGCCCAGTATTCCAAAATCATGACGAGCGATCACTAGGAGCAGACGAAAAGTCAAAAACTTCCGTTACAGTCTGTAGAAACATGTCAAACGAAGTATAGAATCAATCTTTAGGATGTTTTTAACATAAATCTTCAATAATGTTCCAACTGGAGAATTCCTTTGTCTTCAGAAATGCAATGGAACTCAAGCTAACTCTAACATGAACGCGCATGGTCAGCTCGTGGCACTCTGGGAGAGAGCTTACTCAATCCCCTCTCATTCACCCCCACTTCACAGTAGAAGCATCAAACAAGGTTCTAAAGACTGTTGACATCTAGTGGAAGCCTTAGGAAGTGCAATATGACCCCATAGACATTGTGTATTTGATAGGCCAAGAGTTGAAAAACTACAAACCTCAGAATTTCCACTTCCTGGTTACATTTTTCTCAGGTTTTCACCTGCCATATGAGTTCTGTTATACTCACAGACATCATTCAAACAGAAAACAGGCTGAAGTTTCTAAAACTATCAAAATCTACTAATAATATGCATATATTAGCAACTGGGACTGAGTAGCAGGCAGTTTACTCTGGGCACGCTTTTCATCCAAACGTGAAAATGCTGCCTCCTATCACAAACAAGTTTTAAAGTTGCCAGAGTCAGAGTAGTGCAGAAGGTGTTGTATGCGGAGTCAGTGAAGAAAGTAGAGGTTGAATGGTGAGGGATCCTGAGACGATCCCAGTAAGCAATAGATAGACGATCCCTCTGGCACAGAGGGATAGGGCAATGAGTGATTTATGCTTCAGTCATTTTGGCTTCTTGGCGTTCATAGAAATGGTTATCATCTGTACTGCAGAAATGGAATGTAAATCACAGAAAATATATGTTGTCGTGGCAGCTTTAGAGAAGTATTTGGGTATATGCGATTTGACTTCAGGAGAGTTACAGGTTGTGTTGAGGGGTGGTGTCCCGTTCTCCCAGGCAATTGGCATGGTGCAGGACCAGATTGGGTCAAGGTAGTAGACTAGGGTAGTGGGTTCATGGGGTGGTGAATTTTATCTTTATGAAATAGTGGTATATAGATGTAGGGTTAGTTGGTGGTGTAATAGTGGTGTATAGATGTAGGGTTAGTTGGTGGTGTAATAGTGGTGTATAGATGTAGGGTTAGTTGGTGGTTTGTTAATAGTGGTATATAGATGGAGGTTAGTTGGTGGTTGTAATAGTGGTGTATAGATTGGTTAGTTGGTGGTGTAATAGTGGTGTATAGATGTAGGGTTAGTTGGTGGTGTAATAGTGTGTATAGATGGTAGGGTTAGTTGGTGGTGTAAGTAGTGGTGTAATAGATGTAGGGTTAGTTGGTGGTGTAATAGTGGTGTATAGATGGAGGGTTAGTTGGTGGTGTAATAGTGGTGTATAGATGGAGGGTTAGTTGGTGGTGTAATTCTGTCCTTTTAGGAACAGGAATAATGAAGATAAATTAATGTGGGAAGGCCGTGACTGGCCTCACCCGTCATTAAAGTAGGTGGCAATGTACGCACCTTAAAGTTGGATGCGATCCGCCAACCCAATCMCAAAGAAGAAGAAGACGATGCCTGAGCTCCAAGGCATGCGTCTGTAACTGCTGTGAAATGGTTAGCTAGTTAGCGGTGCGCTGGTACCGTTTCAATCAAAGGCGTCACCAACTCTGAGACCTTGAGGTAGTTGTTTCAAGGGCTGTGGGTAACGATGCTTTGAGGGTGATTGTTGTGTTCAGATGTCCCTGGTTCAAGGTGGGGGCGAGGAGAGTCACGAAGCAATTCTGTTACAAGTCTAAATCACTAAGCAGTGTACTTCAAAGCAGTGTGACGATACCTGTACCACTCTATCAGAAGCAAGTGATCAATAACGTCCGAAGTTTTGTTTCATCGAAAAATCACCTAATTGGTTTGGTATTGGTTTGGTAGAAGACCAAGAGGCTACGGCTGCTCTAAATTATTTCACCAGCAGGAGCCAGAAGTGTACACCGTTTTGATCAAAGCCTTGAGTAATGAACCTATTTTCCACACAATTTGCTGGAAAACCTCAACGCTTCAGGAAGCTTTGGTACCCCATCACTATGAATATACAACCTTTTTTAATCACCCACTACCTACATTCAGAATGACTGCCAGGTTTGGGAAGACTGAAATATGACACAAGTTAAAGCATCTGAACTGGAACAACCATTTCAGTAACGGTTGCAAGAAAGCCACGTAACATATCGGATTAGTTTAGAAAATGTGTCATTTATATTTGTTCATCATAACATTAATTAAACAGTTAAAGTACATGCAAAAAAACACACAAAACAACCTGCAATAGAGCATGCTGGGAAATATGATAATGATGAGTGAGTGTGGTTTTGGTTCAACACTGGTCATTAACACCAACACTGGTCATTAACACCAACACTGGTCATTAACACCAACACTGGTCATTAACACCAACACTAGTCATTAACACCAACACTAGTCATTAACACCAACACTGGTCATTAACACCAACACTAACACCNTAACACCAACACTGGTCATTAACACCAACACTAGTCATTAACACCAACACTAGTCATTAACACCAACACTGGTCATTAACACCAACACTAACACCAACACTGGTCATTAACACCAACACTAACACCAACACTAGTCATTAACACCAACACTAACACCAACACTAGTCATTAACACCAACACTGGTCATTAACACCAACACTAACACCAACACTGGTCATTAACACCAACACTAGTCATTAACACCAACACTGGTCATTAACACCAACACTAGTCATTAACACCAACACTGGGGTTATTTTTACATCAATGAGTGTTAATTCAACACTTACAGAGTTCATTGTTCTGTTTTAGAGTGTAGTCCCTCAAAGTAAGGCCTTATGAAAGGCTCCCGAGTGGCACAGCGGTCTAAGGCACTGCTTATCAGTACAAGAGGCATCACTACAGTCCCTGGTTTGTATCCAGGCTGTGTCACATCCGGCCGTGATTGGCAGTCCCATAGAGCGGCGCACAATTGGTCCAGGTTTGGCCGTGATAGGCCTTCATTGTAAATAAGAATTTAATCTTAAATGACTAGCATGTATAAATAAAGGTTAAATGAAAGATGTGTTGTGTTAACACTTTCCAGTGTCTATACGGGTTCACACTTTAAGTGTTCATTTATCAGTCTCAGTGATGACTTGGAGAATTTGCTATGCACCAAATTATAAATGGAGGCTTTACACATCAAATCATACAAGACGACCGCAGGTGTCAAGATCGTTTTTAGGTGAAAGAGAGGACCAAGGCGCAGCGTGATATAAATACATCTTCTTTTATTTTGAAGATGAAACGAACACGTCAAACATAGACAATTACCCACAACCTACCTAATGCCTATGGCTGCCTTAAATATGGCTCCCAATCAGAGACAACGATAGACAGCTGTCTCTGATTGAGAACCAATCCAGGCAACCATAGACTGACATAAACACCTACACTGAACACAACCCCATGAACTCTACAAAACAACCCCTAGACAATACAAACACCCTGGACGAGACAAAAACACACAAACATCCCCCATGTTACACCCTGGCCTAACTAAAATAATAAAGAAAACAAAGATAACTAAGGCCAGGGCGTGACAACAGGGCTGTCTATCCACTAGTCACACATGATCACACACAGGCAACATGTATGGGCATGCATAAACCACCACAGAAACACCAACACCATAACACCACACACACGACCATCAGCACACCACACACCAGGTCATCACACATTGCAGCACACACACACACAGCACACACACCACACACACACACACAACGACACCACACCACTGAAGACACATGCTGGTATCACACACACACACACACACACAACACCACGAACACACACGACACACTCAAGCAACACCACCCGCAGCCACTCTACACACCATTGAAGCGCCATCCTTTACCCCAGCAGCACCATCTGACAGATCTACGCCTGCTGGCCTTCCATCTACAATTGGGCTGTGTCGTAATCGATGGGCGCTTTTCTACGGTATATGCACTACCTGTGTGCTTTTCTGCTATTTAATAAATGGAGTCCCTAGACCACTCCAGCTGATTCCCATGTTAATCAACAGCTAAACGCCGCTAGGACTCCGCGCGGCTATCTATAACCGGCTCGATAAATCCACGGCCGGGTAATTCCAGCGATTCAATTTCAGTAAAGCTACTTGTGCAAGAGCAATTTCTCAGGCCTTTCCCTAGCCGCCGGCCGACCAGCCGCCGGTTCCCAGCGCCCGGTCCGCAGCCCACGCCCCAGAGAAGCCCGCGGCACACGATATAGCTATGCCTGTTAGGAGGCCCCCTGGCTTTAGTCGTTCAAGTGGCCATACCTCTGTTTGCCCTATGTACTACACTTGCTTTTCGACCAGAGCCCTATGGCCCTAAGTAGGGGAATACGGTTTCATTTCCACACTTCACCTCTAATGCAGTTATGTCGATAGCGGTGTGCCCTTGCTGCCCAAGCACAATTGAAATGGAGGCAAGGGTGGGAAGGAATCCAATTGAATTTTATCTGTGGCCAATTGGGGATGAATGCGTGTGTTGTTTATTGTTGTATTTAGGAGCCGCTGACCTGGGGGAGGAGAGAGGAAAGTAGAAGTGAGTTTTCCAGCAGACAGGAGAGGAAGGGAAGAAAGACGAGAGATATTGAGGAATGAGGAGAGGGAGAGAGAGAAGGTGGGGAAGAAGCGTGGAGACAATCAGAGAGATGAGAGAGAGAGAAGAGAAGAGAGAGAGAGAGAGAGAGAGAGAGAGAGAAGGAGAGAGAGAGAGGAGATGAGAGAGAGAGGAGAGAGAGAGAGAGAGAGAGAGAGAGAGAGAGAGAGAGAGAGAGTAGAGAGGAGAGAGATGGATGAGAGAGAGAGAGAGAGAGAGAGAGGTAGAGAGTGTTGTTACTGATATATTACAGACTTTGTTTATTATTCTCTTTTACCTTTCTCTTCCCCCTCTGCCTCTCCCTTCCTCCCTCCCTCTCCCTCTCCTCCTCCCTCTCCCTCTCCCCCTCTCTCTCTCTGCTCTCCTTTCCCCCTCTCAGAATCTAATACTGTTTGTGCTTCCAACTGCCCCCACCTCCACTCCTCTTCTCCCTCCTTCATTGTCATTCTGCTGTATACCTCCAGCACGGCAGCGACGGCGCTTCAGAAGCTTTCTGTCAAACTGCTGCTGCCCCCATCATCACGGGGTCCTGCCTCATCTCGTGTCTGTGTGATTATAGCTGACCAGCGTAATGCCTGACCTCAACTCAACACTCTACTCACACTGATACCTGTCTTGAGAGAGAGTAGTGTGTGCGTGTGGTGTGTGCGTGCGCGTGTGGTGTTCGTGTGTGGTGTGTGTGTGCATGTGTGTGGTGTGTGTGATATAGCCTAACACCCATGCCTCTGATGGTAGAGAGTAATCGATGGTATCTGCACCTGTGGGGCTGACCACTCTCTCAACCTATCTCTCACTCAGTCACTCCATGAGTAGCTGTGGATGCTGGGGCCATCTCTTACACGGGTCCTATTTAGCTAATGATTTATAGGCTATAGCGTAGTACATTTATGCTTCTGCACCTGCGTTGGTTGCTCTTTGTGGTTTCAGGCTGGGTATCTGTACAACTAGTTCACTCAAGATCCACTGTGGAATTCGACGTCCTTCCGAGTAAGCAGGACGTCAGGAGATTAGTTCAAAACCGTCCACTAGGGGAAATGTTGAGCCGTGAGCTCTGGCTCCAAGGGTCACATGTTCTATATATTTCCCAGATTGTCCCGCGTTTTGTCCCTTTGTCCTGAATCCCGCAAACAACCAATCATATCCTGCATTTTATCAACATATTCAAATACCACTAATTCTGAAAAAAAARTTGAATTGTCCCATATTTCAGTTAGATATTTGAACCTGTCTCTTGCAGTCACGTTGCACTTATGAAAATATATATATATATACTGTATCATAAGAATGTGCTAGCCTAAGTCTTGATTGATTTTTTCCTGTGAAAATTGTTGTGAAGCAATGTTGACCTACTGTAGACATTTCTAAACGCCTTAATCTATCTTGTGTCTGTTTTCTATTGATTGTCTTTGGCTGTATATATGAGGGATTCATTCATTCCTCTTGATTCTACATTTTTGGGGTAGGGGGGGGCGTTTCTACTAAGATGACATATGGAATTGTTTTAAGGTGGAATTGTTTTAGCTATTTGATTTAGAACTTTAGGACCCCTGTAGGCATAAAAACATATCTAGAAAAACATTTGATGAAACAACTGCTATTACCCCATAGAAAGACATTGAATAATACATTCATACTGTACATGGCCAAATGGATTGTCAAAAAAACATGTCAAAAGGGAGTATGTTTTGTAGTTTCTGTCCTATATCTGTGTAAAGGCTGTCAATGTCGTTCTCCTCCTCAGACGAGGAGGAGCATGGATCGGACCAAGATGCGGAGTAGGAGGTATTCATGATTTTAATGGCAAACCAACAAACACTACAAATAAACAAAACAACAAACGTGACTAACCTGCAACAGTCCTGTGTGGCCCAAACGCTAACACAGGAAACAAACACCCACAAAACACCAGTGAAACCCTGGCTGCCTTAGTATGACTCTCAATCAGAGACAAACGATACACACCTGTCTCTAATTGAGAATCATACCAGGCCGAACACAAAACCCAACATAGAAATAGAAAACATAGACTGACAACACCAACACTCACGCCCTGACCAATAAAGACATACAAAACAAGAGAAAACAGGTCAGGAACGTGACAATCTGAGATATATAAGCTTCCAATGCTAGGGTTATATCAGTTTGTAGCTCAAACCGTTCAGACTGGACGGACCATTTGGTGAGAAGACCTGTTTGGAGTTGGGACGTCGGCGTCAGCGACTTGAGACGAGTGCCGCGAAGCCTGAGGGCGTCATCGATGCGTGTTCCTGAGAGTCTCAGCTTTCGGTAGTGGGGTCCAAATCGTTTCTAGCTCATATTCTCCCATATCTGACAAACGCAGGCGCTGACAAGCATCTATCTACCGTTATATGCGAACGGCCGATTCAGGCGGATTCAGTGGAAGCCTAAACACAGGTTTTGTTTAAAACGCGATGACGTGACCAACATCTGTGTCGGCACAGACATTGACCTCAATCACATAGCTGAAAGACCTCTGGCTATAAGAGGTCTGTGTGATTGTTACACATCAATCTACTTCTTATCTAATCTTATTAGTAATTCTGATACTCTCTCTCTCTCTCTCTCTCTCTCTCTCTCTCTCTCTCTCTCTCTCTCTCTCTCTCTCTCTCTCTCTTCTCTCTCTTCTCTCTTCTCTCTCTCTCTCTTCTCTCTCTTCTTTCTGCTCTCTCGTCTCTCTCTCTCTCTCTCTCGGAAGGTACGCAAGTCGGTGGGACATAAGAGATAAAAAGAGAAAGAACAAGAAGGGTTGTAAGGAGGGACAAATAGAGAGAGAGAGAGAGAGAGAGAGAGAGAGTCAGAGAAAGAACAATGTGTGGGTATCTGTCCCTTTCTGTTTAAGTGGTGGGTATCTGTCTTTCAATATAAGTGGTGGGTTCAGGCCCACACGGGCACCAGGACAAACATCCATCCTTGTTTACCCTGTTTCAATGCAATCACAACCCCACACAAACACCACACAAACAAACCACACACACAGCTCAATGCCAATGCACGTGGATTGGAGGAATTGGATTCTCAATCAGACTGGAGGAGAATTATTTAGTTTCATTTGATAGGAGCACATTAACATGGCTTGTTCTGTCTTGGCTTTTGTTCTCTCGTTCACTCTCTTTCTCTCTTGATTTTCCCTTTCTCTCTCACATTTCCATTTTGGATAGATACCTTCATCATGTTGGTGTTTGTAGTGTTTACATTGAGCTGATTTCTCACTCTAGTACTCAACTCTCACCATTGCACCCTCCTCACCTTGCTCTGGAAGTTTGTGGACTTGGGTGAGAGGGTAGGGAGTTGAGAACATAGAATTACATATTAGAGTGATTTAATAGGATCTCTGTGGTTTGAGACAAACACACGGTTTGAATGCGTGTACAGTGAATGTACGCCATTAATTCTCAACTAATCTTCACATCGACAACAATAATAAGAGGTTCAGTCAACTACTGCTTTAACACAGCAGCAACAGTGCTCATGTTCACCTTGGCTGCTATGAACTAGTAAACTAATACCTCTTTCAGTATCTTTCTTTCTGCTCTGCTCCTGCTCCTTCTTTTCAATTAACATGCATGGAGGATACTAGATTCTCTGCCTTCCCTCCCTGCTCAGTCAGGGTTTATTCAGGCCCTGAGGCGCAAGAGAGAAGAGAAAGAGGAGAGAGAAGGAGAGAGAAGGAGAGGAGAATGAGAGAGGAAAGAAGAGAAGCAGAGGAGAGAGCGGGGAACTAGAACTGTTATATTAGTATTTCCTTCCTATGGGACAGGAGCTTCTCGCTCTCCCCCTCTCGTCTCTTGGTCTTCTCTGGTCTCTCTCTTCTGGTCTCTCTCTGCTCTTCTCTCTCTCTGTCCCCTCTCTCTCTCTTTTCCTCTCTCTCTTCTCTCTCCTCCGTCTTTCTTCCTCCGCTCTCGCTCCTCGCTCTCTGTCCTATGTCTCTTTGGTTTCTCTTCTCTAGTTTCCTCTCTCTCTTTTCTCTCTCTCTCTCTCTTTCTCTCTCTTGTATCTCTCTCCTCCCATTTTATTTTAAGAAAAATTTTTTTTTATTTAAAAAACAAAAATATTTTAAAAAAAAAAAACTAAATTTTCACTCTTCTTTTCTCTCGCTCCTCTCTCTCTTTATCTCTCTCTTCTCTCTCTCTCTCTTCTCTCTCTCTCTCTCTCTCTCTCTTCTCTCTCTTTTCTCTCTTTTTATCTTTTTCTTCTCTCTTTTCTTCTTTTCTCTCCTCGTTCTCTTCTCTCGTTTTCTCTCTTCCTCTGGTTTGTCTCTATTGTCTCTCTTCTCTTTTTGTTTCTCTCTGTATCTGTATTCTCTCTCTCTTCTCTCTTGTTCTCTCTTCTAAATTAAATTAAATTTCAAGGGGCTTTACTGGCATGGGACACCTATTTTTGACATTGCAAAAGCAAGTTTGGAAGTAGATAATATACAAAAGTGAAATAAACAAAAAAATGAACAGTAAACATTCAGCTCCAGAAGTTCCAAAAGAATAAAGACATTACAAATGTCATATATTCTATATACAGTGTTGTACGATGTGCCAAATGGTTCGAAGTAAAAAGGGAAAATAAATAGCAATAATATGGGTTTGTATTTACAATGATGTTTGTTCATCACTGGTTGACTTCTTTTGTGGCAACAGGTCACACATCTTGCTGCTGTGATGGTACACTGTGGTATTTACCAGTAGATATGGGAGTCTTATCAAATCGGGTTGTTTTCGAATTCTTTGTGGATCTGTGTAATCTGAGGGAAATTATGTGTCTTAATATTGCATCCATTTGGGCAGGAGGTTAGGAAGTGCACGCTCAGTTTCCATTCATTTTGTGGGCAGTGTGCACATAGCCTGTCTTCTCTTGAGAGCCAGGTTGCCTACAGCGGCCTTTTCAATTAGCACGGCTATTTTCACTGAGTCTGTACATAGTCAAAGCTTGTCTTTAAAGTTTGGGTCAGTCACGGTGGTCAGTCTTCTGCACTGTGGTATTCTCTGTTTAAAGGCCAAATAGCGTTCTAGTTTGCTCTGTTTTTTCTGTTAAATTCTTCCAATGGTCAAGTTAATTAATCTTTTTTTTCTCATGATTAGTTAGGCTAAATTAGTGTTGGGCTGGTCCCTGGGGCTCTGTGGGTGTTTGTGTTGTGAACAGAGCCCCAGGACAGAATTGCTTCTGGGGACTATTCTTCAGGTTCCTCTCTCTGTAGTGATGGCTTGTTATGGAAAGTTTTGGACGCTTCCTTTTAGTGGATTAAATTTAAACTTCTCTTTTCTGGATTTGATAAATTAGCGGAATCAATTAGTTATTTGGTGTTCTACGTTTTACAAGGACGGGATTTTTTGCAGAATTATCAGCCAGAGTCTTCATTTGGTGTTTTGGTCCCCATTTTGTGAATTCTTGATTGGTGAGCGACCCCAGACTCACAACCATAAAGGGCAACGGGTTCTTCTAACTGAATCGATATTTTTGCAGATTTAATTGGTATGTTGATTTATTTCTTCTGATGTCATAGACTGCCTTCTTGCCTTCACGGCTTTGTGGAGTTACCTGTGGCACAGTGTTTTAGGCAAGGTATGTTATAGTTTTTTGTGTGCTCTAGGGCACGTTGTCTAATGGAATTTCCTATTTGTGGTCCTGGCAATGGACCTTTTTTGGAACACCATTATTTTGGTCTTACCAAGATTACTGTCAGTGCCCAGGTCTGGCAGACTCTGTGCAGAAGATCTAGCTAGGTGCTGCTGTAGACCTCCTTGTTTGGTGACAGAAGCCCAGATCAATCAGCAACAGTAGGCCATTTAACTTCAGATGTGTAAAGGGTGAGGATCGGTGCGCAGACTTTTCTAGTGCCCGCAATTCGTTGATATGCCAGTAATATGTTGAAAGAGGTGGGCTTAAAGCTGCACTCCTGTTCACCACGGCCTGTGGAAGAAATGTCTGTGTTTTTTGCCTATTTTAACCTGCCACTCTTGTTGTTTGTGTCATGGATTTTCTATAATGTCGTCTGTTTTTCCCAGCCACTTTCCATTAATTTGTATAGCAGCCCCTCATGCAAATTGGAGTCGAAGGATTTTTTGAAAATCAACAAAGATAGCAGTTTGCCTTGTTTTGGTTTGTTTGTTTGTCAATTAGGGTGTGCAGGGTGAAACGTGGTCTGTGAAAAAAAAGAAAAAAAGGGTAATTTGGTAAAAAGCAGATTTTGGACATTTGCTTCATACATTTGTTTTTCACTGAGGAAATGTATGTCCTGCTGTTAATGATAATAGCAGAGGCATTTTCCCAAGGTTGTGTTTGACGCATATCCACGGTAGTTTATTTGGGTCAAATCTGTCCTCCGTTTTGTGGCTTGCGGTGATCACGTCCTTGGTTCCAATATTCGGAAAAATGCCAGAGCTAATGATAATTGTTAAGAGTTCCAGTCTAGCAATTGGAATTTGTTGTCTGTGTATTTGATAATTTCATTGAGGATACATACACGCCAGGGCCGTTTTTGGGTTGGACGTTTTGTTTTTGTCCTGTAGTTTATTCAATGTAATTTGGATAGATCCACTGGTTTCTGGTAGTCTTTATAGTTGATTCTAAGATTGTATTTTGATCATGTATATTTTTTGCCTGTTTTGTTCTTTGTTTATAGAACCAAAAGATTGGAGAAGTGATTTCCCGCAAACAT
>NW_019943157.1:116233-121233 GCF_002910315.2 Salvelinus sp. IW2-2015
GAGTGTAAAGGAGGGACAAATAGAGAGAGAGAGAGAGAGAGAGAGAGAGAGTCAGAGAAAGAACAATGTGTGGGTATCTGTCCCTTTCTGTTTAAGTGGTGGGTATCTGTCCCTTTCAATATAAGTGGTGGGTTCAGGCCACACGGGCTAACGGACAAACAATCCATCCTTGTTTACCCTGTTCAATGTCAATCACACACACAAACAAACACACACACACACAAACACACACACACAGCTCAATGCCAATCACAGTGGATTGGAGGGAATTGGATTCTCAATCAGACTGGAGGAGAATTATTTTAGTTTCAATTTGAAGGAGCACATTAACAGGCTTGTTCTGTCTTGCTTTGTTCCTCTCCTTCCCTCTCTTTCTCTCTTGATTTTCCCTTTCTCTCACATTTCCATTTTGGATAGATACTTCATCATGTTGGTGTTTGTTTAGTGTTTACATTGAGCTGATTTCTCACTCTAGTATCTCAACTCCCTCACCATTGCCACCCTCCTCACCTTGCTCTGGAAGTTTGTGACTGGGGGTGAGAGGGTAAGGGAGTTGAGAACATAGAATTACATATTAGAGTGATTTAATAGGATCTCTGTGGTTGAGACAAACACACGGTTTGATGCGTGTACAGTGAATGTACGCCAATTAATTCTCAACTAATCTCACATCGACACAATAATAAGACGGTTCAGTCAACTACCTGCCTTTAACACAGCAGCAACAGTGACTCATGTTCACCTGGCTGCTATGAAACTAAGTGAAACTAATACCCTCTTTCAGTATCTTTTTCTTTCTCTCGCTCTGCTTCTTCTTTTCACATTACATGTCATGGAGGATAAATAATTCTCTCCTTCCCTCCCTGCCTCAGTCAGGGTTTATAAGGCCCTGAGGCGCAAGAGAGAAGGAGAGAGAAGGAGAGAGAAGGAGAGAGAAGGAGAGAGAATGAGAGAGGAGAAGAGAGAAGAAGAGGAGAGAGGGGGGAACAGAACCTTGTTATATTAGTATTTCCTTCCTATGGGACAGGAGCTCTCTCGCTCTCTCTCTCTGTCTCTGTCTCTCTCTCTGTCTCTGTCTCTCTCTCTCTCTCTCTCTCTCTCTCTGTCTCTCTCTCTCTCTTTCCCTCTCTCTCTCTCTCTCTCTCTCTTTCTCTCTCTTGTATCTCTCTCCTCCCATTTTATTTTAAGAAAAATTTTTTTTTATTTAAAAAACAAAAATATTTTAAAAAAAAAAAACTAAATTTTCACTCTTCTTTTCTCTCGCTCCTCTCTCTCTTTATCTCTCTCTTCTCTCTCTCTCTCTTCTCTCTCTCTCTCTCTCTCTCTCTTCTCTCGTCTTTTCTTCTCTTTTTATCTTTTTTCTCTCACTTTCTCTTTTCTCTCTCTCGTTCTCTTCTCTCGTTTTCTCTCTTCCTCTGTTGTCTCTATCTTCTGCTCTTCTCTTCTTTGTTTCTCTCTGTATCTGTATTCTCTCTCTCTTCTCTCTGTCCGTTCTCTCTTCTCTCAAATTAAATTAAATTTCAAGGGGCTTTACTGGCATGGGAACATGTTTTGACATTGCAAAAGCAAGTGGAAGTAGATAATATACAAAAGTGAAATAAACAAAAAAATGAACAGTAAACATTACAGCTCCAGAAGTTCAAAAGAATAAAGAACATTACAAATGTCATATTATTCTATATACAGTGTTGTACAGATGTGCAAATTGGTTGAAGTAAAGAAGGGAAAATAAATAGCAATAATATGGGTTGTATTTACAATGATGTTTGTTCATCACTGGTTGACTTCTTTTGTGGCAACAGGTCACACATCTTGCTGCTGTGATGGTACACTGTGGTATTTTACCCAGTAGATATGGGAGTCTATCAAAATCGGGTTTGTTTTCGAATTCTTTGTGGATCTGTGTAATCTGAGGGAAATATGTGTCTCTAATATTGTCATACATTGGGCAGGAGGTTAGGAAGTGCAGCTCAGTTTCCACTTCATTTTGTGGGCAGTGTGCACATAGCCTGTCTTCTCTTGAGAGCCAGGTCTGCCTACAGCGGCCTTTCTCAATAGCAAGGCTATTTTCACTGAGTCTGTACATAGTCAAAGCTTGTCTTAAGTTTGGGTCAGTCACGGTGGTCAGGTATTCTGCCACTGTGTATTCTCTGTTTAAGGCCAAATAGCGTTCTAGTTTGCTCTGTTTTTTTGTTAATTCTTTCCAATGGGTCAAGTAATTATCTTTTTGTTTTCTCATGATTTAGTTAGGCCTAATTGTGTTGCTGTCCTGGGGCTCTGTGGGGGCTGTTTGTGTTTGTGAACAGAGCCCCAGGACCAGATTGCTTAGGGGACTATTCTCCAGGTTCATCTCTCTGTAGGTGATGGCTTTGTTATGGAAGTTTTGGGAAACGCTTCCTTTTAGGTGGATGTAGAATTTAACTTCTCTTTTCTGGATTTTGATAATTAGCGGGAATCATTAGTTATTTGGTGTTCTACGTTTTACAAGGAGGATATTTTTGCAGAATTATGCATGCAGAGTCTCAATTTGGTGTTTGTCCCATTTTGTGAATTCTTGATTGGTGAGCGGACCCCAGACCTCACAACCATAAAGGGCAACGGGTTCTATAACTGAATCCGGATATTTTTTGCCAGATTCTAATTGGTATGTTGAATTTTATGTTCCTTCTGATGTCATAGAATGCCCTTCTTGCCTTTCACGGCTTTGTGGAAGTTACCTGTGGCACAGATGTTTAGGCCAAGGTATGTATAGTTTTTTGTGTGCTCTAGGGCAACGTTGTCTAGATGGAATTTCTATTTGTGGTCCTGGCAACTGGACCTTTTTTGGAACACCATTATTTTGGTCTTACCAAGATTTACTGTCAGTGCCCAGGTCTGGCAGACTCTGTGCAGAAGATCTAGCTAGGTGCTGCTGTAGACCCTCCTTGGTTGGTGACAGAAGCACCAGATCATCAGCAAACAGTAGGCATTTAACTTCAGATTGTAGTAGGGTGAGATCGGGTGCTGCAGACTTTTCTAGTGCCCTCGCCAATTCGTTGATATGCAGTATATGTTGAAGAGGGTGGGCTTAAGCTGCATCCCTGTCTCACCCCACGGCCCTGTGGGAAGAAATGTCTGTGTTTTTTGCCTATTTTAACCGCACACTTGTTGTTTGTGTACATGGATTTTATAATGTCGTATGTTTTTCCCCCAGCACCACTTTCCATTAATTTGTATAGCAGACCCTCATGCCAAATTGAGTCGAAGGATTTTTTGAAATCAACAAAGCATGAGAAGACTTTGCCTTTGTTTTGGATTTGTTTGTTTGTCAATTAGGGTGTGCAGGGTGAATACGTGGTCTGTCGTAGGGTAATTTGGTAAAAAGCAGATTTGACATTTGCTCAATACATTGTTTTCACTGAGGAAATGTATAGTCTGCTGTTAATGATAATGCAGAGGATTTTCCCAAGGTTGCTGTTGACGCATATCCCACGGTAGTTATTTGGGTCAAATCTGTCTCCGCTTTTGTGGCTTGCGGTGATCACTCCTTGGTTCCAAATATTCGGAAAAATGCCAGAGCTAATGATAATGTTAAAGAGTTTAAGTATAGCCAATTGGAATTTGTTGTCTGTGTATTTGATAATTTCATTGAGGATACCATCAACACCCCAGGCCTTTTTGGGTTGGACGTTTTGTTTTTGTCCTGTAGTTCATTCAATGTAATTGGATAATCCACTGGGTTCTGGTAGTCTTTATTAGTTGATTCTAAGATTTGTATTTGATCATGTATATGTTTTTGCTGTTTGTTCTTTGTTATAGAACCAACAAGATTGGAGAAGTGATTTACCCAAACATATTGTTTTGGATAAATACATCTTAGTGTTGTTGTTTGTTTATTGTTTTCCGATTGTCCCAGAAGAGGTTAAATTCTATGGATTCTTCAATTACATTGAGCTGATTTCTGATGTGCTGTTCCTTCTTTTTCTATGGTGTATTTCTGTATTGTTTTAGTGATTCGCCATAGTGAAGACGTTGGCTCAGGTTATCCGGGTCTCTATGTTTTTGGTTGGACAGGTTTCTCAATTTCTTTCCTAGATTTTTGCATTCTTCATCAAACCATTTGTCATTGTTGTTCATTTTCTTCTATTTTCTATTTTCTATTCTATTCTTCTATTTTCTATGTTAGATTGTCAGAGAAGCTGAGAGGTCAAATATACTGTTAAGATTTTCTACTGCCAAGTTTACACCTCCACTATTACAGTGGAACGTTTTGTCCAGGAAGTTGTCTAAAAGGGATTGAATTTGTTGTTGCCTAATTTAAAAATATATTTTTTTATTTAATTTATTTCACCTTTATTTATCCAGGTAGGGCAGTTGAGAACAAGTTCTCATTTACAATTGCGACCTGGCCAAGATAAAGCATAGCAGTGCGACACAAACAACAACACAGAGTTACACATGGAATAAACAAACGTACAGTCAATAACACAATAGAGAAGTCTATATACAGTGTGTGAAAATGAGGTAAGATTTGGGAGGTAAGGCAATAAATAGGCCATAGTGGCGAAATAATTACAATTTAGCCATTAAACACGGTGTCTCGCTGGTCAGGGAGAGTGTCTCGCTGGTCAGGGCGGGTGTCTCGCTGGTCAGGGCGGGTGTCTCGCTGGTCAGGGCGGGTGTCTCGCTGGTCAGGGCGGGTGTCTCGCTGGTCAGGGAGAGTGCCTCGCTGGTCAGGGAGAGTGTCTCGCTGGTCCGGGCGGATGTCTATTGATCTGTTGCTCCTGTGTGAAGTGTTGGGGCTGCGTTTGAGAGTGATGTCCTTTAGAGTCCGGGTGAAGGTGTGCACTGTTGCCTTATGTAGGTGGACCTGGTCATAGAGGCTGTTCAAGTCCATGTTGGATTGGTGGGCCAGGAAACATTTCGTTTTGAGGCACAGTCACGGGAAATACTTGCGTTTACCCGTGTGTATGGTAGCATGGAGGACGTCTTTTCAAGGAAGCAGGGTGGAGATAACCACT
>NW_019943157.1:125810-134143 GCF_002910315.2 Salvelinus sp. IW2-2015
AGAGACAGAGACAGAGACAGAGACAGAGACAGAGACAGAGACAGAGAGAGAGAGGATGACAGCGTAAGCAGCATTGAAAGACAAGCATCTCAAGATGTCTTCAAAGTGCTGATGCTACGCTTGATGGTGCATCTTTCAGCCCTGCTAATAACGTTCTCACAACACTCTCATTACATTCCCACGACGTTCTTCCTTCCCCTGTCACATCAGAATAGACAAGGATGCACATTCCCCCGGCACACCCTTTCCCCTCTACACACACAAGTCGTTGTTTAACGGGGTAAGACTGACAGGATGGATGGTCCCAATAACAGAATGAGAGTGGATCGGAACGGATGGTAAATATACAACCAATGACAAGGAAAGAACATATTAATATCCATGAGAGGTCTGTCACAACCAGGGTCTGCATGGTTACTGCTACACTGAAACGCGTTCCAAATAGCACCCTTTTCCAGTATAGTGCATTACTATTGACCAGAGCCCTATGGGATTCCCAATGGGCCCTGCTCAAAAGTAGGGTGCTAAATAGTGGATAGAGTGCTATTTGGGACACATACTGAGGCTGGGTTGCTTTGTTAACTTGGACAGTGAAATATTTTATGAAATCATATTGTAATAGTGGGATGGGGAAAGGAAGGGTAGTGGGATGCTGATGATATATACAGTATTGGACTACAGTACCAATCAAAAGTTTGGACATACCAACTCATTTAAGGGTTTTTCTTTATTTTTTCTATCTTCTACATTGTAGAATAATAGTGAAGACATCGAAACTATGATATAACACATATGGAATCATGAAGTAACCAAAAAAGTGTTAAACAAATCAAAAAATGTTTTAGATTTTAAATTCCTCAAAGTAGCCATCCTTTGCCTTGATGACAGTTTTGCACACTTTTGGCATTCTCTCAACCAGCTTCACCTGGAAGGATTTTCCAACAGTCTTGAAGGAGTTCCCACATATGCTGAGTACTTGTTGGCTGCTTTTCCTTCACTCTGTGGTCCAACTCCTCCCAAACCATCTCAACTGGGTTGAGGTCAGGTAATTGTGGAGGCCAAGTCATCTCCTTCTTGGTCAAATAGCCCTTACACAGCATGGAGGTCTGTTGGGTCATTATCATGTTGAAAAACAAATTATAGTCTCACTAAGCGCAAACAAGATGGGACGGCGTATCGCTGCAGAATGCTGTGGTAGCCATGCTGGGTGTGCCTTGAATTCTAAATAAATCACTGACAGTGTCACCAGCAAAGCACCCCCACACCATCCCACCTCCTCCTCCATGCTTCACGGTGGGAACCACACATGCAGAGATCATCCGTTCACCTACTCTGCATCTCACAAAGACATGTTGGTTAAAACCAAAATTGTCAAATTTGGACTCATCAGACCAAAGGACAGATTTTCACCGTGTTTCTTGGCCCAAGCAAGTCTCTTCTTATTTTTGGTGTCCTTTAATAGTGGTTTCTTTGCAGCAATTCGACCATGAAGGCCTGATTCACACAGTCTCCTCTGAACAGTTGATGTTGAGATGTGTCTGTTACTTGAACTCTGTGAAGCATTTATTTGGGCTGTAAATTCTGAGGCTGGTAACTCTAATGAACTTATCCTCTGCAGCAGAGGTAACTCTGGGTCTTCCTTTCCTGTGCCTGTCCTCAAGAGAGCCAGTTTCATCATCAGCACTTGATGGTTGTTGGGACTGCACTTGAATAAACTTTAAAAGTTCTTGACATTTTCCATATTGACGGACCTTTATGTCTTAATGTAATGATGGACTGTTGTTTCTCTTTTCTTACTTGAGCTGTTCTTGCCATAATATGGACTTAGCCTTATTTTTCAAAAGACTATCTTCTGTATACCACCCCTACCTTGTCACAACACAACTGATTAGCTCAAATGCATTAAGAAGGAAATCAATTCCACAAATCAAATTTGAATAAGGTACTACTGTTAATTGAAATGCATTCCAAGTGACTACCTCACGAAGCTGGTTGAGAGAATGTCAACAGTGTGCAAAGCTGTCATCAAGTCAAAGGGTGGCTACTTAGAATAATCTAAAATAGTTACTACATGATTCCGTATGTATTATTTCATAGTTGTGGTGTCTTCACTAGTTTTCTACAATGTAGAAAATATATAAAATAAAGAAAATCCCTGGAATGAGTAGGTGTGGTACTGTATATACTGTATATCAACGATGTGTGTGTGTGTGTGGTGTGTGTGTGTGTGTGTGTTGTGTGGTGGTGTGTGTGTGTGTGTGTGTGTGTGTTTTGTGGTGTGTGTGTATGCGGGTGTGTGTGTGTGTGTGTGTACGCGTGTGTGTGGTGTGTGTGTGTGTTGGTGTGTGTGTATGCGGGTGTGTGTGTGTGTGTGTCGTGTGTGTGTACGCGGGTGTGTTTGTACGCAGGTGTGTGTGTGTGTGTGTGTGGTGTGGTGTGTTGTGTGTGTGTTGTGTGTTGTGTGTGTTGTGTGTGTGTGTGTGTGTGTTTGCACGCGTGTGTGTGTGTGAGTGTGTGTGTGTGTGTGTGTTGTGGTGTGTGTGTGTGTTGTGGTGGGTGTGGGTGTGTGTGGTGGTGTGTGGGTGTGTGTGTGTGTGTGTGTGTTTGTGGTGCATGTTTGCGTGTGTACGTACTTGAGTGGATGTGTGCATTGGTCAAACAACAAAGAAAGAAGGATGGAAGGAGAGAAAAGGGGGTTGTTCTGATACTCACTGGTTGCAGCAGAAGAGAAGGCGATAAAATAGAGCTGTGACCTTTGATCCCTGCCAAAAGTAGACAAACTACATCTGGGACTAAGCCTTTAGCAAATAGACAGTTTGCAGTTGGTTTGTTTTGTGTGGTTGCTGTTCAGGCTCAATGTGTTTACATAGCGAGACATATTGCGTTAGCCTCACTCTCTGAGAGTTGTTGTTGCATCCAAAATGTTTTTTACAGTTTTCTGTCCTTTCATGACATGCCAATGAAAGACTTTCAAGACACATCCACATCTGTAGGGAATGGTAAACGTATGGAACACGTCCATATGGAAACAAATACATGCAGTAAACTCCAACTCCCATGATATACGGAACAGACAGCAAAGCCTTCATGGGAAGTGTAGTTTGTTTAGTGGGATGAAATATGTATGTTTTGTCATGGTTCACCTGGCTGGCTGACTGGCTGACTGGCTGACTGGCTGACTGGCTGACTGACTGGCTGGCTGACTAGCTGGCTGGCTGGTTGACAGGCTGACTGGCTGGCTGGCTGACTGGCTGCTGACGCTGACTGGCTGGCTGGCTGGCTGGCTGGCTGGTGACAGGCTGGCTGCTTATATCATAAATGAACACACACGTGCACTCACACGAACGCACACACACACACAAGTGCACTCACATGCACACGAACACAACACTGTGGCACTCACACGCCACGAACGCACACACACACACATGCACTCACAGTCAACTGAACAGCACAACGCACACACACACAACACACACACCACACACACAACACACACACAACAACACACGACGCACACACAACACACACACACACACACAACACACACACACACCACAACCACACACACACACACACACCACACACACACAACACACCACACGATGCACTCACATGCACACGAACACACACTCACACGTGCAATCCACACGCACACGAACGACACACGCACACGAACGCACCACACACACGCACGCACATGCACACGTAACCACACACACACGTGCAATCACCACAGCACAGCGAACGCACACAATCGCACACGAAACACACAACACACACGTGCATCACATGCACACGAATGCACACACATGTGCACTCACACGCACAGAACGCACAACACCAAACACACACTGGCACTCACACGCACACAAACGCACACACACAAAGTGCACCTCAACATGCACAGCGAACACACACATGTGCACTCACACTGACACGAACGCCACTCACATGCACGAACGCACACCACACACACGTGCATTCACACGCACACGAACGTTGAATCTGATCTGTTCTGCTCTGATCTGTTGATCTGTTCCTGATCTGTTCTGCTCTGATCTGCTCTGATCTGATCTGTTCTGCTCTAGTCTGTTTGATCTGCTCTGATCTGTTCTGCTCTGAATCTGTTCTGATCTGCTCTGATCTGATGTTTGCTCTGCTCTGCTCTGCCTCTGATCTGTTCTGCTCTGATCTGTTCTGCTTGATCTGCTCTGATATGTTCTGATCTGAATCTGTTCTGCTCTGATCTGTTCTGCTCTGATCTGTTCTGATGCTGCTCTGATCTGATCTGTTCTGCTCTGATCTGTTTCTGATCTGCTCTGTATCTGTTTCTGCTCTGATTTGTTTGATCTGTTCTGATCTGATCTGATCTGATCTGTTTCTGTCTGATTCTGCTCTGATCTGTTCTGCTCTGATCTGTTCTGCTCTGATCTGATCTGATCTGTCTGCCCTCGGCATCTGTTCTGATCTGTTCTGTTTGCTCTGATCTGTTCTGCTCTGATCTGCTCTGCCTCTCGATTCTGTATCGGCTTGATCTGGTTCTGCTTGATACTTGTTTGCTCTATGTTCTGTTCCTGCTCGTGATCCATGTTCTGCTCTCGAATCTGTTCTGCTGTCAGATTACTGTTACTGCTCTGTATCTGTTCGACTCTGTCTGTCCTGATTCTGTTTCTGCTCTGATCTGTTCTGCTGCTGATTCTGATTCTGTTCTTCTGATCTTTATCTGCTCTGCTCTGATCTGTTCTGTTCTGAATCTGATCTGTTCTGGCTCTGATCTGTTCGATCTGATCTGCTCCGATCAGCCATATTTGTTTGTTTGACCTTGGCGAAACCTCACTTAATCACCTATAAATGCCATTCACCCCTAAGCGAGGGGAACGCAATAACATCAAAGTCAAAGAGGTGGCTGCTCTCATTGGCCGACAGTGGGAAGACTCGACACTTCGTTTTGGCGCAACTTTTCCAGCACATTACAAATGTAATCTTGTTAAGTGTATACAAGAACCGGAGCACATGACTGGAAGTCGTTACCGGTGGCTTTTTATGACTAAATTCATGAAATATGCATAAAAGTAAAATGTTAGCCTCTCATAAGATCCATCCCACAAATACAAAGCCTACTGTCTAAGCCTAGACTGTAGCTGAATGCTAAAACAGGAGATGAAAACCACATTTTTAAGGGGATTTATAGGGGGGTTCCAATTTAAATTTGTTGGTGGGTTTTCAAGTACCATGGGCGGTGGGGCGGGGGGGGGGGGGGGGTAGAACTGGTGAAAGGTATTATGATGTGGTCATCCAACTCTGAATTTTAAAACTCGGGAACTCTGGCATCTTTCTAGAGCTCCGACTTTCCGTTCTCTAGATCGCTGACGTCATAGTTTGACATATTTTTCCGAGTTCCCAGTTGTCTTGAAAGCACCATAAGTCAGTTGAGTGACCTTGCCCTTGTTATAACATCTTTGATCTAAGAGACATTTACGTGACAACCAGAATGCATTGTATAATGTCAACAAACATGGCGCCACAAATAGCCAGAAAATAGCTGAGCATTAGCTCATCATAATCAGTACAACCTTCAAAAAAGTATTTTACAAACATCGTGTCCACTACAATCTATGCAAGGATCGGAATGCATGAAATCGTCACCAACACTTGAAAACATGTGAACAAAGCAGTAAATATATTATGATCCATAAATACATACGGTGTGCTACAGCAGAAACAACAACACGATATACAGAAAATAAGCCACTTACTTTGATAGGAAAGCATACATGTCCACCGTCCAATTTGTAAGGAAAACAAGGAAGGCAATGCAGGTGCCAGCCAGAAAATGTGCTGGGGAAAAAGTTTGTGCAAGGCCTGACCTGACTAAAGATGTGCAATGTCTTCATACTTGATCAGGGGAAAGACTGGGGAAGTGCTTGGGCTCTAGTTGAAGAGAGGCAGGGATCTAGTTAAAGAGAGGCAGGGATCTAGTTGAAGAGAGGCAGGGCTCTAGTTGAAGAGAGGCAGGGCTCTAGTTGAAGAGAGACAGGGCTCTAGTTGAAGAGAGACAGGGCTCTAGTTGAAGAGAGGCAGGGCTCTAGTTGAAGAGAGACAGGGCTCTCGTTGAAGAGAGACAGGGCTCTAGTTGAAGAGAGACAGGGCTCTAGTTGAAGAGAGGCAGGGCTCTAGTTGAAGAGAGGCAGGGCTCTCGTTGAAGAGAGGCAGGGCTCTCGTTGAAGAGAGGCAGGGCTCTAGTTGAAGAGAGACAGGGCTCTAGTTGAAGAGAGACAGGGCTCTAGTTGAAGAGAGACAGGGCTCTAGTTGAAGAGAGGCAGGGCTCTAGTTGAAGAGAGGCAGGGCTCTAGTTGAAGAGAGGCAGGGCTGAGTTAGGCATTAAGGTTAGGGTTAGGTAATAGGGTTTTAGGGTTAGGGTTTGGGTTAGGGTAGGGTTTGGGTTAGGGTTGGGATAGGGTTAGGGTTAGGGTTAGGGTTAGGGTTTGGTTAGGGTTTAGGGTTAGGGTTAGGGTTAGGGTTGGGTTTGGGATAGGGTTAGGGTTAGGGTTAGGGTTAGGGTTAGGGTTTGGGATAGGGTTAGGGTTAGGGTTAGGGTTTGGAATAGGCTAAAACAAGAATGATAAAAAACTACTTCTATCAGTGGATTTGAACTAGCAAACCTTCGAAATCAGCAACAGATGCTTGTGCACATCTCCCGAATCCTCAGATATGGATGTATAAGTGGGTGACATGGCAGCCCCCTCTCCCCTCACCCATACTACCTGACCTTTGCCCTTTTCCTACTCTTTCGTTTCTTATCACACTGGTTTTCTGTTTCTCTTTGTGTGTCTGCAGGTTCACAGGAGTAAAGATCTACAACAGCCTTCTGACTTCACCCTCACTGTGAGTACTCCACCTCTCCTCTTTACACTAACTGTGAGTACTCCACCTCTCCTCTTTACACTCACTGCGAGTACTCCACCTCTCCTTCTTTACACTCACTGTGAGTACTCCACCTTGTCCTCTTTACACTCACTGTGAGTACTCACCTCTCCTCTTTACACTCACTGTGAGTACTCCACCTCTCCTCTTTACCCTCACTGTGAGTACTCCATCCTCTCCGTCTTTACCCTCACAGTGAGTACTCCACCTCTCCTCTTACCCTCACTGTGAGTACTCACCTCTCCTCTTTAACACTCACTGTGAGTACTCCACCTCTCCTCTTTACCCTCACTGTGAGTACTCCACCTCTCTCTTTTACCCTCACTGTGCGTACTCCAACCTGTCTCTTTTACCTTCACTGTGAGCACCCACCTTTCCTCTTTACCTTCACTGTGAGTACTCCACCTCTCCTCTTTACCTCACTGTGAGTACTCCACCTCTCCTCTTTACCCTCACTGTGAGTACTCCACCTCTCCTCTTTACCCTCACTGTGAGTACTCCACCTGTCCTCTTACCTTCACGTGAGTACTCCACCCTGTCCTCTTTACCTTCACTGTGAGTACTTCACCTCTCCTTCTTTACCCTCACTGTGAGTACTCCGCCTCTCCTCTTTACCTTCACTGTGAGTACTCCACCTGTTCCTCTTTACCCTCACTGTGGAGTACTCCACCTCTCCTCTTTACCCTCACTGTGAAGTACTCCACCGTTCCTTCTTTACCCCCACTGTGAGTACTCCACCTCTCCTCTTTACCCTCACTGGAGTACTCCACCTCTCCCTTTACCCTCACTGTGAGTACTCCACCTCTCCTCTTTACCCTCACTGTGAGTACTCCACCTCTCCTCTTTACCCTCACTGTGAGTCTCCACCCGTCCTCTTTACACCACTCGATACGTCCACCTGTCCTCTTTACCCTCACTGTGAGCACTCCACTCTCCTCTTTACCCTCACTGTGCGTACTCCACCTCTCCTCTTTCCCTCACTGTGAATACTCCACTCTTCCTCTTTACCCTCACTGTGAGTACTCCCACCTCTCCTCTTTACCCTCACTGTGAGTTCTCCACCTCTTCTCGTTACCCTCACTGTGAGTACTCTACCTTGTCCTCTTTACCCTCACTGTGAGTACTCCACCTCTCCTCTTTACCCTCACTGTGAGTACTCCACCTCTCCTTTTACCCTCACTGTGAGTACTCCACCTGTCCTCTTTACACTCACTGCGAGTACTCCACCTGTCCTCTTTACCCTCACTGTAGCACTCCACCTCTCCCTTTTACCCTCACTGTGCGTACTCCACCTGTCCTCTTTCCCTCACGTGAGTACCACCTCTCCTCTTTACCCATCCTGTGAGTACTCCACCTCTCCTCTTACCCTCACTGTGAATACTCCACCTTCTCCTCTTTATTCCCTC
>NW_019943157.1:138099-142416 GCF_002910315.2 Salvelinus sp. IW2-2015
ACTGTGAGTACTCCACCTCTCCTCTTTACCCTCACTGTGAGTACTCCACCTCTCCTCTTTACCCTCACTGTGAGTACTCCACCTGTCCTCTTTACACTCACTGCGAGTACTCCACCTGTCCTCTTTACCCTCACTGTGAGCACTCCACCTCTCCTCTTTACCCTCACTGTGCGTACTCCACCTCTCCTCTTTCCCTCACTGTGAGTACTCCACCTCTCCTCTTTACCTTCACTGTGAGTACCCCACCTCTCCTCTTTACCCTCACTGTGAGTACCCCAACATGGCTACGTGTTTTTTTCCACTGTGGGTGATCTGAATTCACAGTTTGAGAGGGTGTATCCAAAGAGGCAGTGGTGGTATTACTGTTGTGTCATTTTGCGTGAACGGTGTCACTCATTTTGCAGGCCGGGAGTTTGGGAGTTTGATACCCGAATGACTGTTGTAACTTAGTATCCCAAAAACACTTTGCTATTTTTTGCTTTTGTAAGGAAACGTTACATTGCAGCTTTATTAACTGTGCAGAGTGTCAGAAGGAACTCATGCTATGGTGTTGCCGGTCTGGAATGTCAAACAGTTCTCCAAGTCATTTATTTTTCAACATTCAACATGTTTCTGATGCTCTGTTTTATTATTTTGTTCACCTTGAAAACGAATACGTTCCCTCATTAGATTTAGCCTACCCTCAGGGTAGAACATAGAAATGAACACATTTATAATCAGTTTTGAATCTCTGAGGAGTGTGTGTGGTGTGTGGTGTGTGTAGTGTATGGGTCCACCCAGTGTTCCTCTCTTTCTGTCCAATTGAAACTCATAAATCACTAAAAAGGGTTTTCTCTCAGGTTACCTGTACTGCTGGACAAAGGCCAAAATGTACTATTACGTTTTAAGCATTCAATAATATTGCATTGTATCAGCCACTAAGAGGCATTTAGAGCTATTGAGAGTCCATCTGACATAATGTGGGATACTGAGAGGGTACACAAAGGACAGTCAGAGCAAGACACCTAACTCTCATTTGCTTCAGGTGCACTGTAATTTTACAATATTGTTTCTACAGTTAAGTAGACAACGACAACCATCTCAACTCTGGAATCTGTGTTTGTTTGTTTGTGTCGAGAGAGAGAGAGAGAGAGAGAGAGAGAGAGAGAGAGAGAGAGAGAGAGAGACTATTGCACAGAAAACACTCTCACTGTCAGAGACTGGTAGAACGTGCCACTGAATACAGACGGAATCTATTGCATTCAGTGGTCCTAAATGACACCTTATTCCCTAATGTAGTGCACTATTTTGTAGTGCATCACCATCTGCCCATCTATCACTCCAGTGTTAACTTGCTAAATTGTAATTACTTCACTACTATGGCCTATTTTTTGCCTTACCTCCTCACGCCATTTGCACACACTGTATATATAATTTCTTTTTTTCTATTGTGTTACCTACTGCACGCTTGTTTCTTCCATGTGTAACTCTGTTGTTGTATCTGTCGAACTGCTATGCTTTATCTTGGCCAGGTCACAGTTGTAAATGAGAACTTGTTCTCAACTAGCCTACCTGGTAGGTTAAATATATAGGTTAAATATACCATATGTTACATAGCTGGAGAATTTTTTTTCTCTCACAAGAAAACAGCCATTTTAGAACTAAGTGTTGTTCCCAAACGTATCAGTTCTGATGTGTGTTTGTGAGGTCATCAAAGCCAACCTGGTCCTGTAGAGCTGTGGTTTGTCAGAAGATCCTAACTCAACCCGCTTGTGTTATATCTCTGACGTCACTACGATCTCTGAACTGCATCAGCTGTTCCTACACAGAGAAGAAGCAGTGTTGAAAAAGTACCCAATTCTCATACTTGAGTAAAAGTAAAGATATCTTAATAGAGAATGACTCAAGTAAAAGTGAAAGTCACCCTGTAAAATCCTTCTTGAGTAAAAGTCTAAAGGTATTTGGTTTTAAATATACATAAGTATCAAAAGTACAAATATTTTCTAATTCTTTATATTAAGCAAACCAGACGGCACCATTTCCTTGTTTGTTTTTTATTTACGGATAGCCAGGGGCACACTCCAACACTCAGACATAGTTTACAAACAAAGCATATGTGTTTAGTGAGTCCTCCAGATCAGAGGCAGTAGGGATGACCAGGGATGTTCTCTTGATAAGTTCGTGAATTAGACAATTTTCCTGTCCTGCTAAGCATTCAAAATGTAACGAGTACTTTTTGATGTCAGGGAAAATGTTTGGAGTAAAAAGTACATTATTTTCATAGTAAAAGTAAAATATGAATAGTAAAGTAAAGTACAGATACCCAAAAAACGACTTAAATTGTACTTTAAAAGTAGTTTTACTTAAGTACTTTACACCACTGCACAGAACAATCCCAAGTTTCCTCTCCGAACAAAAAGGTAGTTAAAAGTGTGGGCGTTGAACCCGTAACAGCTAACAGCCTTAGTTAGCAGTGTGGCAGCATAAACAAAAGGTTATGGGGGTTGGTTGAAAACTTTTAGTTCACCACCTGCTGTAATGATTCACAGAAACAGAGCTGCTGTGTTCATAGCAGGATGTCAACAGTAACAGTCAATAGTTGCTATTCATTCTAGAACTGGTTGTTTTTTGACAGAAGGGAAAAGGAGAGAAGGTGGAAAAGTAAAAAAAAATGGATGTCAGTGGCATCAAAGGATAGCATGGCAACAAAGGATAGCATGGCAACAAAAGGATAGCATGGCAACAAGGGATAGCATGGCAACAAAGGATAGCATGGCAACAAAGGATAGCATTGTAACAAAGGATAGCATGGCAACAAAGGATAGCATTGTAACAAAGGATAGCATGGCAACAAAGGATAGCATTGTTAACAAAAGGATACATGGCAAACAAAGTAGCAGTTGCAAAATTTGCAACCAAAGGATACATGGCAACAAAGGAGATGTAATAAGACATGGCAACAAAGGATAGCATTGTTAAGGATAGCAGGACAGATAGCATTGGCAACAAAGATAGCATTGTACAAAGTAGCATAATAGCATACGGTAGCATTGTAACAAAGGATTAGCATGGCAACAAAGGATAGCATTGTAACAAAGGATAGCATTGTAATAAAGGATAGCATGGCAACAAAGGATAGCATTGTAACAAAGGATAGCATTGTAACAAAGGATAGCATTTTATGCATCAATAATAAACCAGCAGACCTTTGAAGCAGTGTGCAGATGCGTGTTTCACTTTATCAGAAGTACATCATCAATGATGTCCGAAAATTATTTTAATCACATGCTTTTCAAACTGCCAACTGCCAGATCCAACTGATTCTGCCGTGGTTCCGGTGCTTTCAAACACCGACCTCTACTGGACACCGTACTTATATAGTTAGGATTCTGCACATGTGGTTTCACCTGACCGGTAGCTTAGCAGGTGGAGTAGGGAGCAGTCAGTCAGGGAAAGGAGGGTATGAGGTCGACTCCTGTTGAAAACACACTATTTTAGAAAATTGTTTTATGTGAAACCACTTTCTGCACTGTTGTTCAAATACTTTTTATTTATTTAGTAAAGTGTAAGTTTCTGTCTTAAGCACCGTAAATAAGGCCATGGATTCAGTTTTTTTTTTATAGTCAACTTGAAGGCAAAACAGGGAGGCACGATGTTAACCTGGTATTCCAACTGAGTATTGGTTACTAAAGAGAACGACTTACCGCTGAGTTTTGATGAAAACAGTGGAGATGTTTTTTTTAAATATAAATATATATATATCTGATAATCACACACTGCTATTTGTTGCTGACCAGCTGATGTCACTAATGTGTGTTGTGAACAGATAATGAATCTCTGAGTACTGAACCATTTTCCGGCACAATGTGATGAAAGTGCCAAAGCCTTCCGAAAGCCTTGGTTTCCCTTCACTAGTTAGTAAGTTATTTTCAGTATTATAACTATTAAAATGTATCCACTCACATTAGTCGCTTTGGATAGGAGTTTCTGCTAAATGAGTCAAATGTTTTACATTTTTGGGGGGAAAATGTACTTTAAATTACTGGCAAAACATAATCTACAGGACACTTGCTGCCACTAGCAATCCTTGCCAGTAACCTACCTTGCCTTCACTGACTCTTCTGTTGGCAGGGAATGTCATCCCTGTTAATGTTAATGTTAACGTCATCCCTGTTAACGTTAATGTCATCCCTGTTAATGTTAATGTTAACTTCATCCCTGTTAATGTTAACGTCATCCCTGTTAATGTTAATGTTAACGTCATCCCTGTTAATGTTAATGTTAACGTCAGCCATGTTAATGTTAATGTCATCCCTGTTAATGTTAATGTTAACGTCA
>NW_019943157.1:142441-147362 GCF_002910315.2 Salvelinus sp. IW2-2015
ATGACGTTCAACATGAACATTAACAGGGGCTGACGTTAACATTAACATTAACAGGGATGACATTAACATTAACCAGGGATGACGTTACACATTAAACATTAAAGGGCTGACGTTAACATTAAACATTACAGGGCTTGACGTTAACATTAACATAAGGGGATGACGTTAACATTACATTAACAGGGAGACGTTAACATTAACATTAAAGGGATGACGTTAACATTAACAGGGATTGACGTTCAACAATGGGAACACTTAAACAGGGCTGACGTTAACATTAACATTAACAGGGATTACGTTAACATTTACAGGGCTGACGTGTAACATTAAATTAACAGGGATGACCATTAACATTAACAGGGGCTGAACGTTAACATTAACATTAAACAGGGAAAGACGTTAACATTAACATTAACAGGGAGACGATAACATTAACATTAACAGGATGACGTTAAACATTAACATTAACAGGGCTGACGTTAACATTAACATTAACAGGGATGACGTTAACATTACCATTAACAGGGATGACGTTAACATTAACAGGGATGACGTTAACATTAACATTAACAGGGCTGACGTTAACATTAACATTAACAGGGATGACATTAACGTTAACAGGGCTGACGTTAGCATTAACATTAACAGGGATGATGTTAACATTAACATTAACAGGGCTGACATTAACATTAACATTAACAGGGATGACATTAACATTAACAGGCCTGACGTTAACATTAACATTAACAGGGATGACATTAACATTAACAGGGATGACGTTAACATTAACATTAACAGGGCTGACATTAACATTAACATTAACAGGGATGACATTAACATTAACAGGCTGACGTTAACATTAACATTAACAGGGATGACATAACATTAACAGGGCTGACGTTAACATTAACATTAACAGGGATTGACATTAACATTAACAGGGCTGACGTTAACATTAAACATTAACAGGGATGACATTAACATAACATGGCTGACGTTAACATTACATTAACAGGGATGACGTTAACATTAACATTAACAGGGATGACGTTAACATTAACAGGGATGAAGTTAACATTAACATTAACAGGATGACATTAACGTTAACAGGGATGACGTTAACATTAACATTAACAGGGATGACATTCCCTGCCAACAAGAAGAGTCAGTGAAGGCCAGGTAGGTTACTGGCAAGGATTGCTAGTGGCAGCAAGTGTCCTGTAGATTATGTTTTGCCAGTAATTTAAAGTACATTTTCCCCCCAAAAATGTAAAACATTTGACTCATTTAGCAGAAACTCCTATCCAAAGCGACTAATTGGAGTGGAACATTTTAATAGTTATAATACTGAAAATAAATACTAACTAAGTTGAAGGGAAACCAAGGCTTTCGGAAGGCTTTGGCACTTTCATCACATTGTGCCGGAAAATGGTTCAGACTCAGAGATTTCATCCCTGTTAATGTTAATGTCATCCCTGTTAATGTTAATGTTAACGTCAGCCCTGTTAATGTTAATGTCATCCCTGTTAATGTTAATGTTAATGTCATCCCTGTTAATGTTAATGTTAATGTCATCCCTGTTGTATTCTGTTTATAAACACAGAGCTGTCAGTTCTGCATCCTTGATAAAGGTACTACAAAAAAGTACTACTATATACTACAATATTTGATCTATATCTAGCCACCATGTCATTGTAATAGTGACTTTCTTACCTGAACATCAGGTCAGTGAGTGTGATGGATTAGCTACAGTAAGTTACTGTGAATTTAATAATAACCCACTTTCAACAAAATAGTTGACAGTAGGTTATTACAAATTAAACATGAACTTACTGTAAACCAGCGGCCATTAAAATGCACAGTATGTAAGGCCCAGCGCAGGAGATGAGAAGCAGGTACAGGGAGTGAACCATTTAATATAGACGGACATGCAACGGAACAAGAAAAGTGTCTGGACATAAACACGACAAACGATGCAACTACAGGGAACAACACAGAGGAGCAGACATATATGCAGGGACAAATCAACAAAGTGAGGGAGTCCAGTCGAGTCCAATGAGCGCAACTGCGTGTTAGGTTGTTAACAAACGCGTATGATGACGGGTAGCCTGGCGCCCTCGAGCGTCGGGGTGAGGGAGCGGGAGCAGGCGTGACACAGTAATCTCTTCACAGTGCAGCTCTTGATTGTCACTTGTGAAAATTGACATCATCATGTCAATTGTTCCAAAAACATGTGGTTTTTACCAACCAGCTCTCACAGTCTCGCGTCAGAATTAGACGTTTAATCATGTTTCTCAAAAGTAAAATTTCAACGTTGTTGCAAACTTACATTTAAGGGACAAACATATACTCTCACACACACACATACACACACACACATACAGACACACGCAATCACTAAACTACAATTCTTTGTCTCAAAAACACACACGGTCTACGTGTGCATTCTGGCCGCAGTCAATGTCACGGTCTCTCTGCAGCCTGTGTGTCCTGTTATCAGAGGAGATTAGAGACACTGAACTATCAATGTCATGGTTCTCTGCAGCCTGTTGGTGTCCTGTTATCAGAGGAGAGTTAGAGACACTGTCAATGTACGTCCTCTCTGCAGGCCTGTGTCTCCTGTTAATCAGAGGAGATAGAGACACTGTCCATGTCACCGTCTCTCTCAGCCCTGGTTGGTCTCCTGTTATCAGCAGGGAGATTAGAAGACACTGTCAATGTCACCGTTTCTCTGCAGCTGTTGTGTCCTGTTTAATAGAGGAGATTAGCAGACACTATCAATGTCACCGTCTCTCCTGCAGCTGTGGTCCCCTGTATCAGCGGAGATTGGACACTAGTCAACTGTCACCGGTCTCTCTTGCCCCCCAGCCTGTGTGTCCTGTTAATCAGAGGAGATTAGAGACACTATTCATGTCCACGGTCTCTCTGCAGCCTGTGTCCCCTGTTATCAGAGGAGATTAAGAGACACAGTCAATGTCACCGTCTCTCTGCAGGCCTGTGTGTCCTGTTATCAGAGGAGATTAGAGACACTTCATGTCAGGTCTCTCTGCAGCCTGTTGTGTCCTGTTATCAGGAGGAGATTAGAGACACTGTCAATGTCCACCGTCTCTCTGCAGCCTGTGTGTCCTGTTATAGAGGAGATTAGAGACACTATCAATGTCCACGTCTCTCTGCAGCCTGTGTCTCCTGTTATCAGAGGAGATTAGAAGACACTATCAATGTCAGCGGTCTCTCTGCAGCCTGTGGTGTCCTGTTATCAGAGGAGATTAGAGGGGGAGCCACTTCAATGTCACGGTCCTCTCTGCAAGGCCTGTGTGTCCTGTTATCCCAGAGGAGATTAGAGACACTGTCAATGTCACCGTTCTCTGCAGCTGTGTGCCTGTTATCAGAGGAGATTAGAGACACTGTCACAATGTCACCGTCTTCTTTGCAAGCCTGTGTGTTCCTGTTATCAGAGAGATTAGAGACACTGTCAAGTCACCGTCTCTTCTGCAGCCTGTGTGCTCCTGTTATCAGAGGAGATTAAGACGACACTATCAATGTCACGGTGTCTCCTCTGCAGCTGTGTGCCTGTTATCAGAGGAGATTAGAGACACTACATTGTCACGTCTCTCTGAGCTGTGTGTCCTTTTATCAGAGGAGATTAGAGACACTTGTCAATGTCACCGTCTCTCTGCGCCTGTGTCGCCTGGGTTATCAAGAGGAGATTAGAGAACACTGTCAATGTCACCGTCTCGCGCCAGCCTGTGTCCCTGTTATCAGAGGAATTAGCAGACACTTCAATGTCAGTCTCTCTGCAGCCTGTCGTCCTGTTATCAGAGGAGATTAGAGACACTATCAAGTCAGCGTCTCTCTGCAGCCTGTGTCCTGTTATTTCATGAGGAGATTAGAGCCACTATCCAATGTCACGGTCTTCTGCAGCCTGTGGTGGGTCTTGATTATAGAGGAGATTTAGAGACACTATCATGTCACCGGGTCTCTCCTGCAGCCTGTTGTCCTGTTTATCAGAGGAGATTAGAGACCACTTTCAATGTTCATGGTCATCTCTGCAGCCTGTTTCCTCTGATCAAGAGGAGATTAGAGACACTGATCAATGCATGTCTCTCTGCAGCCTGTGTGTCCTGTTATCAGAGAGATTAGAGACACCTATCAATGTCAAGGTCTTCTCGTCAAGCCCTGTGTCCTGTTTATCAGGGAGATTAGAGACACTATCAATGTCACGGTCTACTCTGCAGGCCGTGTGTCCCTGTTACAAGGGAGAATTAGAAGACAACTATCAATGTCACCCGTCTCTCTGCAGCCTGTGTCCCCTGTTATCAGAGGAGATTAGAGACACTGTCACTGTCACCGTCTTCCTGCAGCGTGTGTCTCTGTTATCAGAGGAGATTAGAGACACTATCCAATGTCACGGTCTCTCTGCAGCTCTGTGTTCCTTGTTATAGAGGAGATTAAGACACTATCAATGTCACCGTCTCTCTGCAGCCTGGTGTCCCCTGTTATCAGAGGAGATTAGAGACACTATCAATGTCACCGTCTCTCTGCAGCCTGTGTGCCTGTTATCAGAGGAGATTAGAGACACTATCAATGTCACGGTCTCTCTGGCAGCCTGTGTCTCCTGTTATCAGAGGAGATTGAGACACTATCAATGTTCACAATGGTCTTCTGGCAGAGCCTGGTGTTCCCTGTTATCAAAGAGGAGATTTAGAACACTATCAATGTCACGTCTCTCTGCAGCCTGTGTGTTGTTATCAGGAGAATTAGAGACACTGTCAATTCCCGTCTCTCTGCAGCCTGTGGTGTCCCTTTATCCAGAGGAGATGAGAGACACTGTCAATGTCACCGTCTCTCTGCGCCCTGTTGTGATCCTGTTATCAAGAGAGATTAGAGACACTGCAATGTTCACCGTCCTCTCTGCAGCCTG
>NW_019943157.1:152150-165239 GCF_002910315.2 Salvelinus sp. IW2-2015
TCACCACCTCTCTCCTCACCACCTCTCTCCTCACCACTTTCTCTCCTCACCACTCTCTACCTCACCACCTCTCTCCTCACCACCTCTCTCCTCACCACCTCTCTCCTCTCCACCTTTTCTCCTCACCAGCTCTCCTCCTCCCACCTTTTTCCTCACCACTCTCTCTCTACCACCTCTCTCCTCACCACTCTCTCCTCACGACTCAAATGTGGATCTCGAACCACCAGTTGTGGATCGCTGCTTTCAGTAATACTAGCTGATATTGTGGCTGATATGTGGCTGATATTGGCCCAACATGTGGCGGAATATGTGGCTGATATTGGCCCCACATGTGCGATATTGTGGCTGATATGTGGCTGATATTGGCCCCAGAATGTGGCTGATATTGTGGCTGATATGTAGCTGATATCGGCCCGGCATGTGGCTGATATTAGACTCAGCATGTGACTGTATTGGCCCCCAGCATATTGGTGTGTTTAAAGAGTAGGGGTCATAAACACTCTCGTCATTTACACAGTGGGGACAGAGAAAGGGGGGAAGTGGGAGTTGGGAATGTGGAGGGGGAGAGCAAGATAGGTGGAGAGGCAGGAGGAGGAGACGTAGAGAGAGGGACAGGGATAGGAGGAGACAGACAGACAGACAAGAGACAGAGACAGAGAGAGAGAGAGAGAGAGAGAGAGAGAGAGAGAGAGAGAGAGAGAGAGAGAGAGAGAGAAAAAAAAGGTGCTTCTATCATTTGATCAACTTCCCCTGGCTCTGACTAAGACCAGTCACGTGGTTAGACATGGCTTGAGTCCCAAATGGCTGCCTATTATCTGTATAGTGCACTACTTTTAGGGTCCTAGTCAAGAGTAGTCTACTATAAAGGAAATAGGGTGGGGCACATCAAGGTAGTCTCCCAACAACCCAACAGGACAACACCCTTCATTCCCTGCTAGTCACACAGTGTCAATGGTGTCTCGCTATGTTTCATCCACCCTTTTTTCCCAGAGAGAAAGAAAAATAATAAAAAGCTGCAAGGTGATTGCGCCCCCAAGGAGAGGGGGACCTCCCCACATCCCCCTACCTCTCCTCCCTCTCCTCTTCTCCTATTAAACCCAGCACCGTATTACCTCTCCATGAGAGAGAGAGAGAGAGAGAGAGAGAGAGAGAGAGAGAGAGAGAGAGAGAGAGAGATTTGAATATCTCAGCATTAAAATGCAAACATCTCCTTCACTCTCATGCTTTCAACTCAGATGTGTTCTCTGCTGTCACTATAACCCCTGGAGGAGAGGAGAGAGGGTGTAGGAAAGGAGAGGGGGTAGGAGAAGAGGAAAGGAGAGAGTGATGGGGAGAGGAGAAGGGGAGGAGAGAGGACAAGCGAAAGGAGGGGATAGGATAGAGGGAGTAGATGCTCTCACAGTCCCACTGCAAAATTAGATGTTTATCCAAAACTTCCACTCAATCATACACACTGACATTATTATTTCTTCCTCTCTTCCTCTGGTCCCTCATCCTTCTTGTTTCTTCTTTTCACACACCTGTACCCTTGAAACACAAAGCTGAGAGGTAGGAGAGGGGAGACATGGAAAATTCTTGCATCTTTTTATGACTTGTTATGGCTGTTCTAGTCCTATTCATCAACATGATCTGAATCTGAAGGCTGCTCTCTCTCTCTCTCTCTCTTTAAAAAGTATAGTGAGGCTTTCATAGCAGACGCTGCAATGACACACAGAGACAGTCTGCTGAAGTCTCTTTGCCAGCAGTAAATTCCTTGGCTTGGAGGGAGGAAGAGGAAAGCACGTTAGACTGAAGAAAGAGAAGAGATGAATGTGTGAGGCAATCTGCTCAAGGGACATACTAAAAGAGAGACAGAGAGAGAGAGAGAGAGAGAGAGAGAGAGAATTGTGCAAAAATATCCTCCGTGTACAACGTAAAACACCAAATAATGCATGCAGAGCAGAATTAGGCTGATACCCGCTAATTATCAAAATCCAGAAAAGAGATGTTAAATTCTACAAAACACCTAAAAGGAAGTGATTCCCAAACCTTCCATAACAAAGACATCACCTACAGAGAGATGAACCCGGAGAAGAGTCCCCTAAGCAAGCTTGTCCTGGGGCTCTGTTCACAAACACAAACACACCCCACAGAGCCCCAGGACAGCAACACAATTAGACCCAACCAAATCATGAGAAAAAACATTTTTTATTGCTAGACACACTGGAAAGGATTAACAAAAAAACAGAGCAAACTGGAATGCTATTTGGTCCTAAACAGAGAGTACACGGTGGCAGAATACCTGACCACTGTCACTGACCCAGAATTAAGGAAAGCTTTGTCTATGTACAGACTCAGTGAGCATAGCCTTGCTATTGAGAAAGGCTGCTGTAGGCAGACCTGGCACTGAAGAGAATACAGGCTATGTGCACACTGCCCACAAAATGAGGTGGAAACTGAGCTGCACTTCCTAAACTCCTGCCTAATGTATGACCATATTAGAGACACATATTTCCTTCAGATTACACAGATCCACAAAGAATTCGAAAACAAACCCGATTTTGATAAACTCCCTTATCTACTGTGTGAAATACCCCAGTGTGTCGTCACAGCAGCCAGATTTGTGACCTTTTACCACAACAAAAGGTTAAGCAGGGAAGAACACAGGTACAAACACCATGTTATAAAATGTATAAAAACCAGTCTAAGACCGATAGGAACGTTGACTAATCTGCTTTCTACTACACTGAACAAAAATATCAACGCAACATGTAAAGTGTTGGTCTCATGTTTTATGAGCTGAAATAAAAGTTCTCAGAAATGTTCCATACGCACAAAAAAGATTATTTCTCTCTAATGTTCTGCACAAATTTGTTTACATCCCTGTTATTGAGGATTTCTCCTTTGTCAAGATAATCCATCCACCTGACAGGTGTGGCATATCAAGAAGCCGATTAAACAGCATGATCATTACACAGGCACACCTTGTGCTGGGGACAATAAAAGGCCACTCTAAAATGTGCAGTTTTGTCACACAACACAATGCCTCAAGTTTTGAGGGAGCGTGCAATTGGCATGCTGTGTGTAGGAATGTCAAACAAAGCTGTTGCCAGAGAATTGAATGTTAATTTCTCTACCATAAGCCGCATCCAATATTTTTTAGAGATTTTGGCAGTACGTCCAATCTGCTTCAGTAAACAGGACTGTAGTGATGCCCAACCAACTGACAGTGTGAAAAAACGGCCTTCATTTCAAACCAACTTCAATATCTCTACAGTTTCGTGTTTGTCGCTCTCTCATTTCTGTGTGTGTGTGTGTGTGTGTGTGTGTGTGTGTGTGTGTGTGTGGGTGTGTGTGTGTGTGTGTGTGTGTGTGTGTGTGTGTGTGTGTGTGGTGTGTGTGTGGTGTGTGTGTGTGTGTGTGTGTGTGTGTGTGTGTGTGTGTGTGTGCTACTGTACTATAAAGGGCAAAATTCTATTGCTGGGCACCAATTCCATGTTGGAGAACGTCACCTATTTCTTGCAGGACGGTTGAACTTTTCCCACTGCAGATTATTCATGTATTTATTACAAAGGAAAAGTTCCCAATTGTCTGAACTATTGGATGATATCAAGTAGCTGAAAACTCCAATCAACACAAACATTTCCGGTGAAATGTCAGGTCAGGGTACGGGGCTTTCCCCCTCAATCAACCGCGTGTTATCCCCTCAATCTGACATATACAATATCAGGATAAATGTCATCTCAGTATTTTTGGTTGGTTGTTTGTTTCTTTGTTTCTGGAATCAGAGACAGCTGCAAAGTGCCACTGTCGTGCTCAGACAGAATAGTTATTATTCATATAATTTTCTTTATGGCTGACTGTCACACGTCATAAACAGACGCTATATAGGCGTTGACCGTAAGGTGCTACAGAGGGTAGTGCGTACGGTCTTTGTACATCACTGGGGCCAAGTTTCCTGCCATCCAGGACTATATACTGGGCGGTTTCAGAGAAGGCTCCAAAATATTGTCAAAGACTCCAATCACCCAGGTACATGGCTGTTCTCTCTGCTACTGCACGACAAGCGGTACCGGACCGCAGAGTCTAGGACAAAAGGTCCTCAACAGCTTCTACCCCAAGCATACGACTGCTGAACAATTCATCAAATGGCCACCTGGACTATTTGAGTTGAAACCCCCCCCCCCCCTTTGTTTTTCACTGCTGCTACTCACTGTTTATTATCTTATGCATAGTCACCTCAACTAACCTGTACCCCCCCCACACACACATGCTTTCTCTGCCTTAACCTTGTTCTGAACACCTCCAAAACAAAGGTCATGTTTGGTAAGAAGAATGCCCCACAGCTATGTTATTACCTCTGAGGTTTAGAGCTGGAGGTAGTCACCTCATACAGTAATTGGGAGTAAGGCTAGACGGATACTGTCCTTCTCTCAGCCATATTAAAGCCGCAGGCTAAAGTTAATCTGGACTTGGATTCCTCTATCATACTGCTCCCTCTTTCACCCCAACTGCAAACTAACCGCTGATTCAGATGACTGTCTACCCATGCTAGATTACCGAGACATAAATTTATGTTCGAAGATGAGGGTGCTCTCGAGTGGCTAGATGTTCTTTCCATTTGGCCATCAGATTTGCCACCATGCTCCTTATAGGAGACATCACTGCACTCTATACTCCTCTGTAAACTGGTCATCTCTCTATACAGTCGCAAGTCAACTGGTTGATGCTTATCTATAAAAACCCCTTAGGCTCACTCCCCCTATCTGAGATATCTATGCAGCCCTCATCCTCACATACAACACCGTTCTGCCAGTCCACATTCTGTTGAAGGTCCCCAAAGCACACACATCCCTGGGTCGCTCCTTTTTCAGTTCGCTCGTAGCGCGTGGAACAGGCTGCAAACACCTAAACTGGACGTTTTTTATCTAAATGCTTCATTCAAAGACTCAATCATGGACACTCTTACTGACAGTTGTGGCTGCTTTGTGTGATGTATTGTTGTCTCTACCTTCTTGCCCTTTGTGCTGTTGTCTGTGCCCAATAATGTTTGTACCACTTTTTGTGCTCCTACCATGTTGTGCTGCTGCCATGTTGTGTTGCTACCATGTTGTTGTCATGTTGTGTTGCTACCATGCTATGTTGTCATGTGTTCCTGCCTTGCTATGTTGTCATCTTAGGTCTCTTTTTATTTTTATGTAGTGTTGTGTTGTCTCTCGTCGTGATGTGTGGTCTCTCTTGTCGTGATGTGTGTTTTGTCCTATATTTTTATTTAATGTATTTAGATTTTTAATCCCAGCCCCCGTCCCCGCAGGAGGCCTTTTGCCTTCTGGTAGGCCGTCATTGTAAATAAGAATTTGTTCTTAACTGACTTGCCTAGTAAAATAAAGGTTAAAATAAATAAAACAATTATAAAAACATTGACTCGGTACCGGTACCCCTTGTAAAAAGTGTCGTTATTGTTATGTCATTTTCTTGTGTTACTTCTAGATTTATTTAAAAAAAAATTATGTTTACTTTTATTTAGTAAATATTTTCTTAACTGTATTTCTTGAACTGCGTTGTTGGTTAAGGGCTTGTAAGTAAGCATTTCACGGTAAGATCCACACCTGTTGTATTCCACGCATGTGACAAATAACATTGGATTTGATTTCAAGTTAAAAATGGCTGAATGTCACACATCAGAAATATAGCCGCAGAATGTATATCATTTCTACACCGTCACACATCAGAAGCATCTCTTCTATTTCATTATATTTATTTAATTCACTCGTGTTTGATGTACTAATTTATTATCATTGTTTTGTTTCTATCTTTTTGTGTTGAGACCTGGTTAAAAACAGTTTAAATATATGGTGATCTGCTTTGACTTGACTTCAATATGTTTACCACAACATCCAACGCATTACAATCTAGTGGTGATGCTCCTTCTGTTTGACTTGCTACTGAGTACAGAGATTTACCCCTTGGTATCAAAGCAATGCTATTTATAAAGCTACTTTATTATTACGTGAAGTGTTAGGGCACAGATTAAATAGTATGAGGAAGTGCTTTGATGTTGAACACTGCTTTCTGCTCCCTCTGATGTCGCTGGTGTTGGCAACTCTGGAGCTTTGATAAATAATACCTGGGCTCATCTCTATTCTCATATCTACGCCTCTACCCTGTCTGTCTGTCTGTCTGTCTGTCTGTGTCTGTCTGTCTGTCTGTCTGTCTGTCTGTCTGTCTGGTTGGTCCCTGGTCTGTCTGTCGTTTCTGGTCTGTCTTGTCTGTCTGTCTGTCCTTGCCTGTACTGTCTGTCGTCTGTTGTCTGTCTTCTGTCTGTCTGTCTGTCTGGTCTGTCTGTCTGGTCTGTCTGTCTGTCTGTTCTGTCTGTCTGTCTGTTGTTGTCTGTCTGTGCTGTGCTGTCTGTCTGTCTGTCCTGTCTGTTGTCTGTCGTGCTCTGTCCTTTCGTCTGTCTGTTGTCTGTCTGTTCCTGTCTGTCTGTCCTGTCTGTCGTCGTCTGTCTGTCTGTCCTGTCTGTCTGTCTGTCTGTCTGTCTGTCTGTTGTCTGTCTGTCCGTGTGCTGTCTGTTGTCTGTCTGTTGTCTGTTGTTGTCTGTGCTGTGTCTGTCTGTCTGTCTGTCTGTCTGTCTGGTCTGTTGCGTGGCGTGGAGGCCTGGATGGTGTGAGATCTTACAATTGGCCACCTTTCTCTTTGTTTTCTCCTCTTGCTGTATCTATGTTGTTATTTTGTTCCTCACCTGTTTCTCATTGTTTCCCTCTTCTTTGTCTCTCTCTAAATCTGTTTCTCCTCTCTCCAAGAATTGAATTTGTTGCTTGAGCGTCGAGATAAATGTTGCAGGCGGGGAAGTCATGACCGAGAAGCAGAAATGAGAAGTGTGGGGGGGATAGAAACAGAGAGGAAACAAGAGAATTGGTTGAGCTCAGAGGTTGTTTGTCGTGTGGCGGTAAGAGAAAAGTTGATCGGAGTCATGCCAGTGTCTGTTCTGGCCTGTGGCCGGGCGGCCATGTCCAGTGTGTGGTGGCGTGAAGCACATTTTCTCTTCATGACAACACTGAGACAAACAACTGAATACAACGTACCTGATGCATTTTCCATCGGTTCATGACTATAAAAACAAACTTTAACTCTTCTCACTTAAAGTTGCTTTCCCCTGGTGTGAAATACACAGAAGTGTTGTGTCAGCATACGTTTGCTACACTGATCTGTGACCGCGAGTTGCGCAAGAGTCAAAGGTGACAGTCGGGAATGGATATCAGGTTATCATGACAGCAGAGACAGTTTCCCAGACAGACGCTGTGATGTCACAGAGATTCATGAAGTGAGAGTTTTTTTGGCTTTTTCATTTTGTTACAATGCTGGCATGAAAAGGAGACGTCTGTATTCATTTTGTTACAATGCTGGCATGAAAGGAGCGTCTGACTTCATTTTGTTACAATGCTGGCATGAAAAGGAGACGTCTGACTTTCATTTTGTTAACGCTGGCATGAAAAGGAGACGTCTGACTTTCATTTTGTTACAACGTGGAGTGAAAGGAGACGTCTGACTTCATTTTGTTTACAATGCTGGCATGAAAAGGGAACGTCTGAATTCCATTTTGTTACAATGCTGGCATGAAGGAGACGTCTGACTTTCATTTTGTTACAATGCTGGCATGAAAAGGAGACGTTGACTTTTCATTTTGTTACATGCTGGCATGAAAGAGACGTCTGACTTTCATTTTGTTACAATGCTGGCATCAAAAGGAGACGTCTGACTTTCATTTTGTTACAATGCTGCATGAAAAGGAGACGTCTGTATTCCATTTTGTTACAATGCTTGGCATGAAAAAGGAGATGTCTGACATTCATTTTGTTACGAATGCTGGCATGAAAAGGAGACGTCTGGCTTTCATTTTGTTACAATGCTGGCATGAAAAGGAGATGTCTGAATTTCATTTTGTTACAATGCCTGGCATGAAAAGGAGACGTCTGACTTTCATTTTGTTACAATGCTGGCATGAAAGGAGACTTCTGGCTTTCATTTTGTTTACAACGCTGGCATGAAGAGGAGATGTCTGAATTTCATTTGTTACAACGCTGGATGAAAAGGAGCGTCTGGTTTTCATTTTTGTTACAACGCTGGCATGAAAAGGAGACGTCTGACTTTCATTTTGTTAAATGCTGGCATGAAAGGAGACGTCTTGAATTCCATTTTGTTACAATGCTGGCAGATGAAAAGGAGAGTCACTGAATTCATTTTTGTCTACAATGCTGGCATGACAAAGGAGACGTTGACTTTCATTTTGTTACATGCTGCGAATGAAAGGAGACGTCTGACTTGTCAATTTGTTTAACAATTGGCTGGCATGAAAAGGAGACGTCTGATTCATTTTGTTAGATAATGGCTGCGATGAAAAGGAGCGTCTGGCCTTCTCCATTCTTGTTACAATGCTGGCATGAAAAGGGAGACGTGTAAATTCCATTTTGTTCAAGTGCTGCATGAACGGAGACGTCTGAAGTCGCATTTTGTTAACAGATGCTGGCATGAAAAAGGAGACATCTGAAATTGCCCATTGTTGTTCATAGATGCTGGCATGAAAAGGAGACACCGTCTGACATTCAGTTTGGTTACAATGCTGGCATGAAAAGGAGCCGTCTGACATTAATTTTGTAAGCAATGCTGGCACTGAAAAGAGGAGGACGTCTGACTTTCATTTTTGTTACAAATGGCTGGCATGAAAAGGAGAGGACGTCTGACATTCATGTTTTGTTACTAATGCTGGCATGGAAAAGGAGAGCGTCTGACGCTTTCATTTTGTGTACAGAGTGCTGGCATGAAAACCGGAGACGTCTGATCTTTCATTTTTGCAGTGTGCTACAAAGTCTATTGTAAGGCATGCAAAAGGAAAGATACGTTCTGAATTCGCACACAAGAGTTTTGGGTTACAACTCTAGCGTACGGCATGTCTCCTAATAATTCAAGTGACGCCACACGGTTTGGAGTTAATTTCATTTTTGTTAACAAATGGAATGGTTCGAGGGCTGGCAATGAAAAGGAGAACGTCCTGAATTTCCTATTTAATGTTTAGGAATGCTACGGTTCTCCATTTTTTTCACAATGACATAGGAACACCGTCTGGCTTGTACAATCCTTTGTTAATCTCGGTAAAGTGCTCGGCCATGAAAAAGTGAAATGGAGACGTGCTGACACTTCGAAAGTTTTTGACGGTTCCCTAAGCGGAATGCCTCTTTTGGCAATGCGCAAAAGGAGACGTATCTGAACTTCATGTTTGTTCCAAATGCTAGGCGATAGGAAAAGGAGAGCGGTGCTGAAGAAACCACGCTGAATTCCATTTTTGTTTAGCAAGAAGAAACACATGTGTAAAAATGGAATATTGCTGCAGTGGCATGAAAGAGGGAGTGTCACAAGACGCGGCGTCTGGCTTTCACGATTTTGTTACAAGCGGATGCTCTGCGCGCGGTTATTCTGAGAAAGGAGTACGGTGTCATCGACAGCGTATGCCATCTTTTGGTTTATACAAACAAAAATCGAAAGGGAGTCAGTAAGATCCGTCCATCCGTTCTTACACTAGATGTCTGGCGCCATAAGAAAAGGAATGAACGGCTCAGCGCATTGTTTACGAGGGGAAGGGTACGCAAATAGGTTAAGAATGGTCAGGGACTGACTTTCTGCAATCCACAAAAATTTTGGTTTACAAAGAGCAAATGCTAGGCGGTGCTCCACCACTTTTTCGATCAAATAGGAAAACCGGCCAGCGTATCGTCTGACGTTTCATTTTTGGTTTTGATAACGGCGAATGGAAGAGCGACAGGAAACAAAAAGAGTACCTCCTTTTCATGCGCAGCATAATTACAGGTAACAAGATAGGAATTCCAAGACTGACAAGACAATGCTGGCTGAAAAGGAGGACGTCTGAATTGCATTTTGTTTATAACGTCTCCAACCTTTTCAGATTGGCGCAAGCATGGATCTTGTAACAAAATGAAAGCAGTGGCCAGTGAAACGAGAGAACGTCTGAACATATCGATTCTACTCTCTTTGTTCAGTGTTCCGCAGACAATTAGGTTGAACAAACATGGTGTAATTCAGGGCAATGAAAAGGAGCGAAGCGTCTGACATTAATTCTCCTTTTCATGCCATGCTTGTGTAAGACATAGTGCTAGACCAAAAAAACTGAAAAAGCTCAGAACGTATCTCCGGCTCGCTTTTCACAATGCCTGCTGAGCATGGCTAGTAGACTAAGAATGATAAAGTTCGAGGGAAAAGAAGGCCGGGGAGGGGAGGGAACAGGAGCAGCCTGAACATAACGTCTCTTTTTCAGGCTATTGCCAGCGCATGGCAATTGCTCAACAAAAGGATGAATTGTCAGGGTACATGTCATGTTTGTTACAGAAGATGCCGGTGGGCAATGGGAGAAAGGAGAGACGTCTGAAGTCTCCCCTATCGCCCCGGTCAAAAATGACCCCCACCCACCAATTTTGTTAACAAAGAGATCAGACAAAGCCGCAGGAAGACGCTCAGGTGTGGCATGAAGAAAATAGAGTGAAATGGAAGACATGAGGAAGAAGGAGAGACGTCTGAATGTTCCGATTTTATTGTTGGTGTACAAAAATGGGCTTCATGCAGAAAAGGGCGCGGGACAGGGCAGTGTGGGCCAGAGCAAGATGAGGTCAGCGAAGCGCTCGTGCAGCGGGGATCAGGTGGTAGAGCGAAGAGCTGTAAGTGTGGCCTTCGGTGCTCACAAAGAGTGAGAGATCAGTCAGAGGCGTAGCGTGAGGGTCGAGGCTGGCATGAAGAGGAGAGGCGGAGGAGTAAAGAAAAAGAAAATGGAGGGCTGGGCGGTAGAGGTGATGGCTAAAAATGGGACAAGAGAAGACAAGAAGGGAGACGTTCTGGCCAGCTGGAGTGGGACGTCTCCCCTCGCGTCGCGCGAGGGGCTTTTCCGCTTGCCATTCTGGGTACAAATTTTGTGTTAAGAAGCGAATAGCAAAAAGCAGAAAGAGACACAGAGGTAGCTCCTTGTAGGCTATTTATTGCATAGCCTTCGCGGAGTGTAAAAATGGAGACGTTGAGATTCCCCCCGCCAGATGTTATGTTACATCGCCTGAGGGGCCTGAAAAGGAGACGTCCTGAAATTTCATCATGTTTGGGTTACAGAGTGCTTGGATGAATAAGGAAGACGTCTGGCTTTTCATGTTTTTGTTAGCAATGCTGGCAGTGAAAAAGGAGGAACGTCTGGCTTTCATTTTGTGACAAGAATGGCTGGCATGAAAAAGGAGACGTCTGAATTTCATGTTTGTTACAGATGCTGGCATGGAAAAGGAGATGTCATGACATTTATTTTTTTAGGAGCAATGCTGGCATGAAAAAAGGAGAACGTCTGAATATCATGTTTGGTTACAATACGCTGGCATGAAAGGCGACGTCTGATTTCATTGTTGTTACGAAGTGCTGGAATGAAAAAGGAGCACGTTGAAATTTCCACGCAATTTTTTTCGCATCTCTCGTCTTTTTGCTCTTCCGGCTCTTCGGGTCCCTGTTTTGTCATAGGGCCTGTGTTCTTCATCTCTGCTCTCTCGTCTTCTCTCTTTTGACTGCATGTGGTTCTGTCCAGAGTCTGTGTGATTTCCCAAATGGAAGCCCTATTCCCTTTATGCAGTGCATTACTTTTTGACCGGGCCATGTCACAGAGTAGGTGACACTATATAGGGACAATGGATATCATTTGGGAGACAACGCTGTAAGAGACAACCTGCCATGCGTGTCATGTCTCTTTTCTCTCTCTCAGTGTTGTCTCTCTGTCTCTCTCCATGTCAAACTGGCTGCGGCTTCTCTCTCTTCTGTCTCTCTCTCTGCTGTAACTCTGTCCGTCTGCGTCTCTGGTCTCTCTATTGTCTCTCTGTCTCTCTCTCTGTCTTCTCTGTCTCTCTCCTGTCTTTCTCTGTCTCTCTCATTGTCTTCTGTCGTCTCTGTCACTCCTCTGTCTCTCTCGCTGTCTCTCTCTGTCTGTCTGTCTCTCTATTGTCTCTCTGTCCTCTCTCAATTGTCCTCTGGCTGTCTCTCTGTCCTCTCTGTCTCTCTTCTCTCTGTCTCTCTCACATTGTCGTCTCTGTCTCTCTGCTCTGTCCTCTGTTCTCTTCGCTGTCTCATTCTCCGAATTGTCTTCTCTGTCTCGTCTCAGATGGTCTCTGCTGGTCTCCTCTCTTCTCACTTGTCGTCTCTCCGTGTCGTCATCTCAATTGTCCTCTCGTGTCTCTCTTCTGTCCTCTGCTCGTCTGTCCGTCTCTGTCTGCTCTGTCTCTTCGTCACTGTTGTCTCTCTGTCTCATCGTCGATTGTCTCTCTGTTCTCTCTCATCTCATTGTCTGCTCTGTCGTCTCTCATTGTCTCTTCTGTGTCTGCTCCTCATTTCTGCTCCTCTCTCACGGTGGAGAGAAGGTTGAGTCCACTTTCTTTAATGGTGCAGAACATGTATTACCAACGGATTGGCACGCCGCTAAAGGCGGCACACGTGCCCCTTCTCGGCTGCTCTCGTCCGTCTACGCGTCTCCTCGTCTTTTTCCTGCTCTCTCTCGACTCATCTCTGTCTTTCTGCTCTCCCGTCTCACCGTGTCTCTTGGGCCCTCTCTGTTTATGCCCTCGACTGTCTCGCAGTCTCTCCCTCTACCTCTCCTCCTTGTTCCGTCTCTCTCTGCACGTCTCGATTCTGGTCTTTCCTCTCCCTCGTCACCCGTCTCTTGCTCTCTGGCCTAACTGCCCCCTCTGTTCTCAGCTCTGTTTCCCTCTACGCTCTCCTCCTTTTCCTCTCTCTCTCACTTCTCTCTGTCTTTTCCCTCTCTCCGTCTCAACTGCTCTTGCTCGTCTGTTTTATCCCCTCTGTCTCGCTGTTCTCCCTCTACCTCTCCTCCTTTTCGCTTCTCTCTCTTCACTCTCCTCTGTCTTTCTCTCTCCCTCTTCACCCCGTCTCTTGCTCTCTGTCTATCCGCCCTCTGTCTCGAACTCTGTCTTCTGCTCACTTAATATTCTCGCTCCTTGCCTGCTTCCCAGCGTTCTAAAAGAGGCGTCTAGTTTCCATGAAGTGTCTTCTCTCCATGCCCTCACGCTT